>NC_057796.1:29294500-29303897 GCF_018294505.1 Triticum aestivum | reverse complement strand
GGGGGAACAGGGGAGGGGGCGAGGGGGAGTGGGAGATGGGCTAGGCCGGCTGGGCCGGGGGTCGGCCCAGTTGGGCCAGCGGTCCAGTGGGGGGGGAGGGCCTTCTCTCTTTTTTTTTTCCTTTGCCTGTTCTGTTTCTGTTTTCTTTTTATTTGTTTATTTCCTTTTCTGTTTTATTTCACTTAAAAGTATTTAGGTAGTTTATAAAAATGTGTTTTCTCCACAATAATTATCAGTGCAATTTCTGGCAGTGCCCGAACATTTTTGTTTAAATTTTTGAAAACTTTTATTTTCCACTTTAAATTTAATTGAAGTTTGAATTAGGAGTTTGAAAAGAAATGTGTTCCAAATGTGATCAAGCCCTGTTTAGCAACATGATTAGCTTAATCACAGAGGGTTACTGTAGCATGATCCTCAGGGTGTTACAAATCTCCTCCACTACAAGAAATCTCGTCCCGAGATTTAGGAGGTAGAAGGAAACAGTGCGGGGTATTCTTCGCGCAGACGATCCTCTCGTTCCCAAGTGGCCTCCTCTTCAGAATGGTGCGACCACTGGACTTTGAGAAACTTGATCGCCTTCTGACGCGTGCGGCGTTCAGCTTGGTCGAGAATACGGACCGGATGCTCCTTATAGGAGAGGTCTTGCTGCAATTCGAGCACTTCATGATCCACAGCTCGGATTGGATCCTTGAAGCAACGGCGGAGCTGTGACACATGGAACACATCGTGAACCTGAGAAAGGTTCGGCGGTAGCTCCAGTTGGTATGCCACTTTTCCACGCCTTTCGAGAATAGTGAATGGGCCAATATAGCGAGGAGCTAGTTTGCCCTTGATCCCGAAGCGGTGAGCACCCTTCATAGGTGTGACTCGAAGATAAGCCTTTTCGCCAGGTTGATAGACCATGTCTTTATGATGACGGTCATACTGACTCTTCTGACGTGACTGAGCAGTCTTGAGATTCTCACGAATAATGCGGACTTGTTCTTCGGCATCTTGGATAACATCCGGACCGAAGAGTGGACGTTCCCCAGTTTCTGACCAGTTCAGAGGGGTTCGACACTTTCGTCCATATAACACTTCGAAGGGGGCCATCTTCAGACTAGCTTGATAGCTATTATTATAAGAGAACTCAGCATACGGGAGAGATTCCTCCCATTTCTTGCCGAAGGAAATAACACAAGCTCGAAGCATATCTTCGAGGACTTGGTTGACGCGTTCAACTTGTCCTTGCGATTGAGGATGAAACGCAGTACTGAATGACAGATGAGTTCCCATAGCTTCTTGGAAACTTGCCCAGAATCTTGAAGTGAATAAGCTGCCACGGTCTGAGCTGATAACCAATGGAATGCCGTGGAGTGAAACAATCCTGGACATATAGAGCGTTGCCAACTGGCTAGCAGTGATCGTTTCTTTGACTGCCAGGAAATGTGCAACTTTGGAAAGCCGGTCAATGACGACAAGAATAGCATCATTACCTTTCTGTGATTTGGGAAATCCAGTGACGAAGTCCATCTCAACATGGTCCCATTTCCATTCAGGAATAGAGATAGGTTGCAGAGTTCCAGCAGGCCTTTGATGTTCTGCTTTGATACGACGGCAAACGTCACACTCAGCAACATAACGAGCAATGTCTTGCTTCATATTAGACCACCAGAATCTCTGACGGATGTCTTGATACATCTTTGTACTACCAGGATGGATACACAGAGGTGTATCATGAGCTTCTTTCATAACTTCCTGTGTCATATCCAGGTTTTTCTCTGCACATGGCACCACTAGGCGGCCCTTGAAGTATAGGGTGCCATCTTCAGCAATGGTGAAGAATGAGGGCTTTCCTTCTGCGAGGTAGCGCTTAATCTTGTGGGCTTCAGAGTCATACTTCTGTAGCCTTTTGATGCTATCCACGAGATCTGGTTTAGCAACTAGGGTATTGAGGGAACCCTGGGTAACAACGTGGAGGTTCACCTTGCCAAACTCCTTAGGAGGGGGAGTGAGTGCACCCGAAGGGACAATATGGAGGTTCAGCTTCCTGAATTCTTCAACAAGCGAGGGCTGAACTTTGTGAACCTGGAGGTGGTTGCAGTAAGACTTGCGGCTCAAGGCATCAGCCATTACATTAGCCTTGCCTGGCGTATAGGAAATACCCAAGTCAAAGTCTGCAACAAGCTCCATCCATCTCTGTTGACAGAGGTTCAGATCTGGCTGAGTAAACAGATACTTCAGACTTTGGTGGTCAGTGAAGATCTCGCAATGATTACCGAGAAGGTAATGTCGCCACTGCTTCAGCGCATGAATGACAGCAGCAAGTTCGAGGTCGTGAACTGGGTAGTTCTCTTCGTGAGGGCGCAATTGCCGAGAGGCATAAGCAATCACCTTGCGGTCTTGCATTAGGACACAGCCTAATCCTTGACGGGAAGCGTCGCAGTAAATGACAAAGTCCTTCTTAGTATCAGGTGGAGCTAGAACTGGAGCAGAAGTCAACTTGTCTTTGAGTGCTTGGAAACTTTCCTGACATTTGTCTGTCCATTGGAACTTGACACCCTTATGCAACAGGTTAGTCAGAGGCCTGGCGATCTTAGAGAAGTTCTCGACGAATCGACGGCAATAGCTGGCGAGACCGAGAAAACTTCTGACTTGCTTAACGTTCTTGGGAGGAGTCCAGTCAAGAATAGCCTGAACTCGCTCGGGGTTGACGGCAATACCATCCTTAGAGATGACATGCCCAAGATAGGTTACTTCCGGTAGCCAGAATTCACATTTGGAGAACTTGGCATATAATTGATGCTCTCGTAGCTTTTCCAGCACAAGTCGAAGATGTTCAGCATGTTCTTCTTCGTTCTTAGAGAATACCAGGATATCATCCAGATAAACCACGACGAACTTGTCGAGGTAATCCATGAATATATAGTTCATCAGACGAGAGAATGTGGCTGGAGCATTGGTTAAACCGAAAGACATGACG
Source organism: Triticum aestivum (assembly GCF_018294505.1). NCBI lineage: Eukaryota > Viridiplantae > Streptophyta > Magnoliopsida > Poales > Poaceae > Triticum > Triticum aestivum. The sequence continues at coordinate 29,300,935 of NC_057796.1, read as the reverse complement.
GTGTACTCGTATGAACCATAGCGAGTCACGAAGGCGGTCTTTGGGATATCCTCTTCGCGAACACGGATCTGGTGGTAGCCCAACCTCAAGTCAAGCTTAGAGAACACTGACGAACCCGCCAGTTGATCATACAGATCATTGATCCGAGGGAGAGGGTATTTATTCTGAATGGTAGCTTGGTTTATAGGACGGTAGTCTTGAACCAATCGGTTAGTCCCATCCTTCTTCTTGACAAAGAGAGAAGGTGCTCCCCAAGGAGAGCAACTTGGGCGAATGAATCCTTTGCGAAGAGATTTGTCGATTTCCTCCTTAAGCTCAAGGAGTTCATGCGGCGGCATTTTGTAGGGTCGCTTGGCTATAGGAGTGGTGCCTGGTTTCAAGTCGATGATGAATTCGACAGCTCTAGCAGGGGGAATCCCTGGAAGTTCTTCAGGGAAGACGTCGAGGAATTCACGCACGACGGGAATGTTTTCAATGCCCTCGAGTGGTGCAGCGTTCAATGCATTCAATGCATAGAGCCTTGCCTCGGCATTTTGCACCAGATGAGCTTGGTAAGCAACTATTTCATCTGAAGGGTGTAGCAGATGGACGGTTTTAGTGGCGCAAACTATAGAAGCAGTATGCGCTTTCAACCAATCCATACCCAAAATGAGGTCGATGTTAGACGACTTCAGGATAATGGGAGAGGCATAGAATTCCAGCCCTTCGATTTCCACGGGGACATCAATGCCAACCAAGGAGGTTTGACACTATCCCACGGGGGTTTTGACCAGTACCGAAGTGTTCATCTCCTCACATTTAACGTCGTGCTTGTATGCAAAATCTTCTGACATGAATGAATGCGATGCACCTGTATCAAATAAAACGGATGCTGGTACTGAATTTACGAGGAGTGTACCCATCACAGTAGCAGGCTGGTCTTGAGCTTCGTTGAGATCAACGTGGTTGGCATGAGCACGACCATAAGACTTAGCATTGTTGTTGCGAGGCTGATTGTTACCACGGCCAATTGCTGGAAGGGCCAGTTGATTCTGGTTCTGGTTGCATTCTCTAGCACGGTGTCCTGGTTGACCACACCTGAAGCACAAGCCATTATTCGGAGTGGGAACAGGAGCTTGGGATGGTGGAGCTGGAAGTCTTGACTGCCTAGATGGTGGTGGAGGCAGACGAGGTGCAGCATAGGTCTGCCTTGGGGCAGATGCATTTGGACGGTACATGCTGTTCGGGATCCATATCTTACGCTTCTGTGAGGGCGGGCCCGAAGATGAGCCCGAGTCACGGTTGCGCCTGTGAGAGCTCTGGTATTCCTGCAGACCAGTTTCGACATTGATGGCCTTGTTCACCAAGGTGGCGAAATCAGCAAAGTCATGTACTAGAAGTGCGAGCTTGATGTCAGCTTGAAGGCCATCACGGAACTTCTCCTGTCTGCGTGCATCAGTTGCAATGTCGTCTTCAGCATAGCGGGACAAGTCCAGAAACTCCCGCTGATAAGCTTCAACAGTTTTGTTGCCTTGGGTGAGGTTGCGGAACTCACGCTTCTTCCGGTCCATGACTCATTGAGGAATGAAGCGGGCACGGAAAGCAGCTTGGAAGTCTGGCCAGGTGATGATTGTTCCAGCTGGCAGAGTACGCCTGTGGCTGTCCCACCATTGAGCTGCGGGTCCCTTCAAGAAGAAGGAAGCAAAAGTGACATAGCTGGCAGGGGCTACATCAGCAGACTCCATCTCATAGGTGATGTCACGGAGCCAGTCATCAGCATCCAGAGGCTGAGTTGAGCTGCGGTAGATGGTTGGGGTGAGGCGTATGAAATCTTGAAGAGTCACTTGGGTTGGCTGCTGGTTCATATTGGGGCGAGGAAACTGAGCCATCATATTTTCCATGAATTGGCGGTTCAGTTCAAACTGTTGGATCATACCAGCCATGTACTCAGGTGGTGGTGGGGCATCGCCACCACGACCACGACCACCTGGTCTAACCATCCTGCTAATATATAACAGGGGTAGTTCAGCATTGAGAAATATTTGCAAAGACAAGAATCATTCATGATGAAACATGCATAACGAAAGGAGCACGATAGCTACTACATAGTAGTCGGCATAACTTAGAAAAGGGGTCATGCATAGAGTTCAGTACATAGAGTTCAGTACATAGACTAAAACATCATAGGCGGCACACAGGCTCGCGGCGAATGCATCTAACACTACAAGCAAGCCTACATCAGTCCCAAGAGGTACTGTGGAGGTAATCGTAGCCCGACAGCTCGTAGTGAGGCAACGGATAGCCCTCCACGTCAGCAGACTGGGGGCCGCGGATACTCAGGTGTAGAGCCCGACGCTCAGGTGGCAGAAGAGGACCAAGTGCGGGAGAGTAGCCTCCCACCTCTGGCCAACCGACACCGTGGGGCATCACGGTCCTGGCTGGGTATATCGCAGTACGCGGTACCTGTCCAGATCGGACAAAGGGGTGCAGCAGCGTCAGAGCACGGTAAAGGTGCTGACGGGTGGTGTACATCTCGTGGCGAAGAGCTCGGTTAGCTCGATCCAGCCCATCAGCATGCAGAACCAGGTGCTGATGGTAGAAGGGCTCTCGGGTGACAGTGGAGTTGGCAGCAGTATAGTATCCCTCTGCACCAACATCAGATGCGATAGCAATGTGCCTGAAAGGGGAGGTGCCCAACTCCTGATACTCTCCACGAAGACGTGTCAGAGCAGCATAGGCAGCATCGTGGACAGCCATATCAATGGTCACACCAACACCATGTGCGGTGTGCAGCACAGTAGTGGAGTCGTACTCCCGAGAGTAGAGGTGGACGATGGCACGGTACTGCTCCTGGTTAAAGTCCTGGTACTCCTCGTAGACGGTGTACTCAGGGTGCCAGCGATAACCCAGATAGGTCATCATCTCAGCTAGCACCGCAGGTGATCCCGAGGCACCAATGGTCGTCGTGTGACGAACGACCTGCCTCGTGGGTTCCATCTAAAAGCAAAGACGTTTCAAAGGAGTCAAATGACAGTGTGTGAATTGTTCAATATACTATTCTAGGAAACAACTATGGCTTATCCAACTTTGGGGTGAATGCGGTCACGGGATCCTAGTGTTAAAGTTAGTAAATTCGTTTAACCCGAGTAGAAGAGAGTTCAGAGTCCCAGAGTAAAGGTCGAGGAGTAGAAGATACTAGTACCACCCAATGGCGACGTGGGCCCGTAAGACACACAGCCATGTTAGTAAAAGTTTTGTAATGTCTAGACTCGACTTCGGCCAAGGAGTGTGGAAGGGGGATTCCTACAGGCAGTCGGCTCTGATACCAACTTGTGACGCCCCCGATTTGACCGTACACTAATCATGCACGCAAATGTGTACGATCAAGGTCAGGGACTCACGGGAAGATATCACAACACAACTCTACAACATAAATAAGTCATACAAGCATCATAATACAAGCCAGGGGCCTCGAGGGCTCGAATACAAGTGCTCGATCACAGACGAGTCAGCGGAAGCAACAATATCTGAGTACATACATAAGTTAAACAAGTTTGCCTTAAGAAGGCTAGCACAAGCTGGGGTACAGATCGAACGAGGCGCAGGCCTCCTGCCTGGGATCCTCCTAACTACTCCTGATCGTCGTCAGCGGGCTGCACGTAGTAGTAGGCACCTCCAGTGTCATAAGTGTCGTCGTCGACGGTGGCGTCTGACTCCTGGACTCCAACATCTGGTTGCGACAACTAGATAGAAAGGAAAGGGGGAAAAGAGGGAGAGAAGCAACCGTGAGTACTCATCCAAAGTACTCGCAAGCAAGGAGCTACACTACATATGCATGGGTATATGTGTAAAGGGACATATCAGTGGACTGAACTGCAGAACGTCAGAATAAAAGGGGGATAGCTAGTCCTGTCGAAGACTACGCTTCTGGCCATCTCCATCTTGCAGCATGTAGAAGAGAGTAGATTGAAGTCCTCCAAGTAGCATCGCATAGCATAATCCTACCCGGCGATCCCCTCCTCGTCGCCCTGTTAGAGAGCGATCACCGGGTTGTATCTGGCACTTGGAAGGGTGTATTTTATTCAGTATCCAGTTCTAGTTGTCATAAGGTCAAGGTACAACTCCGGGTCGTCCTTTTACCGAGGGACACGGCTATTCGAATAGATAAACTTCCCTGCAGGGGTGCACCACATAACCCAACACGCTCGATCCCATTTGGCCGGACACACTTTTCTGGGTCATGCCCGGCCTCGTAAGATCAACGCGTCGCAGCCCCACCTAAGCACAACAGAGCGGTCAGCACGCCGGTCTAACCCTATGCGCGCAGGGGTCTGGGCCCATCGCCCTATGCACACCTGCACGTTGCGTACGCGGCCGGAAGCAGACCTAGCCTAGTGGCGTTCCAGTCCAATCCGGCGCGCGCCACTCAGTCGCTGACGTCAAGAAGGCTTCGGCTGATACCACGACGCCGGGATACCCATAACTACTCCCGCGTAGATGGTTAGTGCATATAGACCAAATGGCCAGACTCAGAGCAAATACCAAGATCTCGTTAAGCGTGTTAAGTATCCGCGAACGCCGACCAGGGCCAGGCCCACCTCTCACCTAGGCGGTCTCAACCTGCCTTGTCGCTCCGCCACAAAGATCCACTTGCGGGTACTCCTACGAGCCGACCCGACTTTAGTCATCACATGTGTCATGTATGTAGTATATAAGTATATACCCGTGATCACCGCCCAGGTGATCATGGCCCGATAGTATAGCACAGCAGACGGACAAGAATGTAGGGCCACTGATGGAAATCTAGCACCCTTTCCTAAGCATGTAGGATTGCAGGTAAAGGTAACAACAGTAGTAGCAAGGATAGGCTATGCATCAGGATAGGATATCGAAAAGCAGTAACATGCTACACTACTCTAATGCAAGCAGTATAGAGAAGAATAGGCGATATCTGGTGATCAAGGGGGGGGCTTGCCTGGTTGCTCTGGCAAGTAGGAGGGGTCGTCAACTCCGTAGTCGAACTGGGCAGCAGCAGTGTCGGTCTCGTAGTCTACCGGAGAGAAGAGGGGGAAGAAACAGTAAATACAATGCAAACATAAGCATGACGATGTGTGACATGACAATGAACGGTGCTAGGTGTGTCCTAACGCGACAGTAGGTGGTACCGGCGAAGGGGGGGAACATCCGGGAGGTATTCCCGATGTTTCGCGTTTTCGGACAGACGGACCGGAGGGGGAAGTTGCTAGTTCGATAGGTTAGGGAGGTGTGGTGGACGAACGGACTGCGTATTCGGATTCGTCTCGTCGTTCTGAGCAACTTTCATATAGAAAACATTTTCATCCGAGTTACGGTTTAAAAGATATGAATTTTCAAAGTTTATTTGAATTTCTGGAATTATATAATTAACAGAAAAAGGGATATGACGTCAGCATGACGTATGAGTGACGTCAGCGGTCAACAGTCCGGTTGACTGGTCAAAACTGACACGGGGGACCCACCTGTCATAGACAGTGGGTTAACAGAAGATTAAACTAATTAATTTTTAGTTAATTAACTACTGGGCCCACCTGTCAGTGAGTGATTAGATTAATTAATTATTTTTATTTATAAAACATTTTTCTTTTTCTTTTCTTTTTTAATTTTGCGGCGGGGCCCGCATGTTAGTGGCTGGGCCTGCCCAGTCAGCACGTTGGCTGGGTGGACCCAGTCAACGGGGCCCACGGGCCCACTGGCAGTGGCACTGGGAGGGGCCCAGGCCAGCCACGTCGCCGGCCGGCGCCGGAGCAACTCTGGCGACCAAATCAGCGGCGGCCCCTCGCCGGAGTTGGCCGGAATCGCGCTACGGGGCTCGGGGAGGAGCGGCGCTAGGCCCATTCGAAAGGGCTCGCAGCGCCGCATCCAGGGGTGGCCGGGGCATCGCCGGACTTGGCCGGAATCGGCGCCGGCGAGCGGCGGAGGCGGCGGCGCGCACGGGTGCCCGACGGAAACATGGCTACGGCAGGCGGTTGAGCAAGCGGAGGGGCTGGGAAGCTTCTACGTGCGGTGGGGAGTGCTGCGGGCTTGAGCCCGTGACCAAAAGGTCACCGGAGACCCGCCGGCGGCGAGCTCCGCGGCGCGGCGTTCGGGCGCGCGCGGGGAAGAAGCTAGAGGGTGCGCGAGAGAGAAAGGACAGGGGAGGAGGGGGGAAGAGGCTCACCGCGCGGCACACGGAGGCCGGTGAAAGCTTAGGAGCAGCAGGTCGTCGCCGGGGAAGAAGGGGGTCGCCGGCGTCCGAAGTTGAAGACGAGCTCAGGGAGGCCGTTGCAGTGGCTCCGAGCTTCAACGGAGAGGCGGAGGTGGTGTAGTCGATCGCGGCGACGGCGTATGACACGGCGAGGTGGCGATTGGGGCACGGTGGCCGTGTGAACGACGGGAACGGCGGCGAGCGCGTCGGGCGGTGGGGATCGAAGGGGAGAG
>NC_057796.1:29291013-29294069 GCF_018294505.1 Triticum aestivum | reverse complement strand
TGGGCCGGGGGTCGGCCCAGTTGGGCCAGCGGTCCAGTGGGGGGGAGGGCCTTCTCTCTTTTTTTTTCCTTTCCCTGTTATGTTTCTGTTTTCTTTTTATTTGTTTATTTCCTTTTCTGTTTTATTTCACTTAAAAGTATTTAGGTAGTTTATAAAAATGTGTTTTCTCCACAATAATTATCAGTGCAATTTCTGGCAGTGCCCGAACATTTTTGTTTAAATTTTTGAAAACTTTTATTTTCCACTTTAAATTTAATTGAAGTTTGAATTAGGAGTTTGAAAAGAAATGTGTTCCAAATGTGATCGAGCCCTGTTTAGCAACATGATTAGCTTAATCACAGAGGGTTACTGTAGCATGATCCTCAGGGTGTTACACCAACGTACTACGTGGAGAGAGGTAATGTGACTAAGGCTACATTATTTCTGCACCACTGTGGATAGTCTTACCACGAAAGCCACATGACACGATTACGATTTAAATCCCAATGACTCTCTCACCCTCTCCAGATCTAAACAAGACTTCGTTGGCCTCTCTCTCTCCCCTCACTGCTGGTCTACTTGTAGTTGCTCTCTTCACACTCTCTCACCCTCTCTAGATCTAAACAAGACTTCACTGGCCTCTCTCTCTCCCCTCACCGCTAGTCAAAGAGCCGGCATGATCCGTCCGCCGGGAAGGGAAGGAGGCTTAACATTGTCGCCGTCGGTGAGGGAGGGAAACCACTACCGGCGCAGCTGTTAACTTTCACCCAGCGGTGGCGCGGGAGGGCCTCCGACCCCTTCTTCTTCGCCACCGTACATAGTCTGGGTCGAACGGCCTCCGGTCGCCCACCGAACCACACCCCAAGAACCTTAAGGTATAATTTACTTATTCCACATGCATTGCTCTACCTACATGTGGGCTTTTTCCGCTTCTGCACTCGGATCTAGGTGTTGGATCAAACAGGAAAGTAGTGGGGAAAGTTGTATACCATGAAGCTAGGACGTGGTTCAAAGAGGAAAGGAATGGGGGAAAGTAGTGGGGAAAGTTGTATACCATGAATCTAGGACGTGGTTCAAAGAGGAAAGGAATGGGGGAAAGTAGTGGGAAAAGTTGTATAGCATGAATCTAGGACGTGGTTCAAAAAGGAAAGGAAGGGGGAAAGTAGTGGGGAAAGTTTTATCGCATGAATCTAAGACGTGGTTCAAAGAGGACAGGAATGGGGGAAAGTAGTCGGGAAAGTTCTATAGCATAAATCTAGGACGTGGTTCACAGAGGAAAGGAAGTGGGGAAAGTACTAGTACAAACTGGCTATCCAGCACCTACGTTGGTCGAAAAGGGGAAACAATGACAAACGCAGTACGCACATCTGTAACGAACTGATCTTTTGTTTTGGGGGACAAGGCTGTAGAGTTTGAGCAGGACTAGATTTGCTGCGCTCACATCGGGAAAGGTGTCTAAAGATAACAAAACAGGGACCAACACAAATATGCTCCTTGGTTGTTTGTTCTTTGTTGCAACAGACTGTGCATCACCCCAGTACATCGGTAGATGCACATGGTGCTGGTGCGTCCACTGTCCCGTGCAACTCTTTAGCTGTTGTTCATCAAAGGACCTGTTTGGTTAAAAACTCCCTAGTCCCTACCTGCTTGGTTCCAGGGACTAAACATGGACTATAGGTTATTAAATGACATGCTAAAAGACCATGTTACCCCTAGTAGTGAACTAATAAATACAAGGTGCGATGCGTGGCAGGGGCAACTGTTGAAAAATTCCCAAAAAGACACTCCCTCGGGATCTTCTTTCTTTAGTCCCAAATGCCCACTTTTAGTCCCTAAAAGTCCCTCCTGTTTGGTTTAGATGGGACTGACACGGAGTTTTTTTACTCCCTCCACCAAAATGTCCCTGTAAACAAACACCCTCTAATAATGCCGCTGGAAAATTGATGCAATGCCACAGTTAAAAGCAAATTACATGTTTAACGAATTTTATGGTTAATATAATCTCTCTGTTAATATTAATCAATGCCACCGTTTGAGAAACGATATTGTCTTGCTTTCTTTCCCATTTAGATAACGTAGATGCTTCTTTTTATTGGCTTCTCTGTCATCCACCGTTATTAACCACTAGTTGTTTCCTTTGCACCTCTGTGTACACACGGTTATCTACTTCACCTCGTTGCCATTGTGACCTTTTGTTGCACTGCACAAAACACTTTCGTTTTAAGAGTGTTTTGTGCAGTTCAACCAAAATGTCACACCGACAACGTTGCTTGATTGCTTGATCTCAGTGGAACTGCACAAGAGGAGATCTTACTTCCTATCCATGTTGACAAATTTGGTTCAGATCTCCTTCTTGTGAGTTGTTTGAATTCCGCGTCATGAGAGGTCAGTACTATAACACCCCGCATGTAACTTTCCATATTTGTAAGTCTGACTCTTGCCATTTTCGGCTATTTGTTATGTTACTCCCTTCGTGGTCGGGTTTTGTTTTTCATTTTGTATTTTGTTCATGTCATGCATTTCATATCATGTCATCATGTGCATTGCATTTGCATACGTGTTTGTCTCATGCATCCGAGCATTTTCCCCGTTGTCCATTTTGCAATCCGGTGCTCCTAGCTCCTCCGGTGCACCCCTCTTGTTTTCTTTCATCAGCGGGTGTCAAACATTCTCGGAATGGACCGAGGCTTGTCAAGTGGCCTTATTACACCACCCGGAGACCACCGGTCAAGTTTCGTTCCATTTGGAGGTCGTTTGGTACTCCAACGGTTAACCGGGCATCCGCAAAGTCCATTTGTGTGTCCAGGAAAAACCCCCCTAAAAACCAGCCCAAAACCCACCAAACTCTCTTCCATGCTCTAGGTCGTTCGATCACGATCGTGTGGGCGAAAACCGCACCTCATTTGGAGCCTCCTAGCTCCCTCTACCTATAAATATGTGAGACCCCCGAGATTTTCGCGCAGTCCAACCCTAGCTCCGTTCCCTCTCCGCCACCGGAAACGTCCGGACCGGACCGGACGCGTCCGCCGCCGCGCCCCGACGAATCAGAAGCCACCACGTCAGCGCTTCGGCCTCCC
>NC_057796.1:29280886-29290598 GCF_018294505.1 Triticum aestivum | reverse complement strand
GCCGTCGCGCCCGAGGTCGCCGCGCCGCCTGGCGCCTCCTCCTCCGCCGCCTCTCCCCCGCACGCCGGCCTCCTCCTCCAGCCTCTTCCTCCTCTGCTCGGGTCGCCCTCCATCGCCGGCGACGAGCTCCCTCGAGGACTCCCCGATCCAGATCCACTGTTTCAAGCGAAGGTTGACTTTTCCCGATTCCAAAATTCTTCTGTCTTTTTCTTTTACAGCATATGCTCATGTTCATCAGTGCATAACTCCTTGCATGTAGCTCCGTTTCGCGCGTGTAATATGTTAAATTGTTCGACTCGTGATGCTCTACATTTTGTTCAATTGCACTATGTTCATTAGAGGTCATCTTGATACCCAAATCTCTGTTGCAAGAGGGCTAGTTGCTGTTATCTGCTGGTTCTTATCAGAACTTGGAGATTTGTCATTTTTGTATCATTAAATCTGTGCATCTTATGGGCATGAGCTCTACATGTGTTTTGTTTTATGCCATGCCATCTTTCCAAGGGTGTATGACATGTATTTTTGTGATCTCTGTGGTGACTAGCACAAGCATGCATAGTAGGCTCCGTAATGTTTCTGATTTCAGGGACTTAGTGATTTCTCCAAGTCTTTGTCCGCTGTTATTTTGTTGCCATGTAAACTTGATGCTACAGAGAGATCCATGCATATTTTGGAGATATTCAGTAAGGATGTTTTGTAGCTATAGTTTTAATTGATCCATTCCTGCACTTGTTTGAAATTATGGAGTACCATAGCATGACTCAATCTTGCTCTACTTTTGCTATAAAATATTTCTTGCAGATTCTTAACATGATATGCAATTTTGCCAAGCTTGTTGTAGTTGATCCATGCATGCAATGCTCTTGTTCTTGCCATGGATAGCTTCATAAACATACCATCTTTCTGTAGGTATGCTTGTTTTGTCATGCATTGCTCTGTAGTGAGTGCATCAAGCTCACAAAGAGGCTTTCATATTATTATTTCTGCCATGCTCTGTTTTCTGCCAAGTCTGAAACCTGATAACGAAACTTGCTATGTTTAGATGCTTGCCATCATATCTTCTGGTACTTTTTGGCTTATGGTCATTAGGGACTTTTGTCATATGAATCAAGTAGAATACTGCCATGCCTTGTTTTGCTATTTTAATTTAATGTAGCATGTCGATTTCGTGCTCTGAACATTGCTATGTGATGCTGTTTTCTGCCATGTCCAGTTTTTCACCAAGTCTGTGAACCTGTTATCTTTTGCACTTTTGCCATGCTTGTTTGAGCTTGATATGTTGTGAACTAGCAGTATCTCAGTGTTCATCTTTTGTCAAGCATCTCCTGTAGATTACTGCCATGTGATTTGTTGCTAAGTTGGAGTGATGTAGCATTGTTGCTTGTTGCATTCGATGTGCTATCATGCTGTTAATCGCAGATTCGGGTCATTCTTGTTTTGCTTGCCATTTGCAAACCGTGCATCCGTTTCCGGTGATCTTTATATCGATTTCGACCGAAATCATCTCATCTTTCCAGTGGCATGCTTGGCTTGCCAAGTTACTGCTTTGTTCATCATTTTCCTTCCGGAGCACGCATATGCATCGCATATCATATCTCGCATATTATACATGTGTTGCATCATGTTGCTTGTGCATTTCTCGTGATTGATTGTGGTTCCGTTTGTTTGTGTTCTTGTCTTGGGTAGAGCCGGGAGACGAGTTCGTGAACGAGGAACCTGTTGAGTACGCTTACGAGGATCAGGCTTTCGACAACTCTGAGAACCTTGCAGGCAAGATGACCACCCCTCGAAATCACTTCTATCTTTGCTTTGCTAGTTGTTCGCTCTATTGCCATGTTGCGCTACCTATCATTTGCTATATCATGTCTCCCATTTTGCCATGTCAGCCTCTGACCATCCTTTCCTAGCAAACCGTTGTTTGGCTAAGGTACCGCTTTTGCTCAACCCCTCTTATAGCGTTGCTAGTTGCAGGTGAAGTTGAAGTTTGTTCCATGTCGGAACATGGATATGTTGGGATATCACAATATCTCGTATTTAATTAATGCATCTATATATTTGGTAAAGGGTGGAAGGCTCGGCCTTATGCCTGGTGTTTTGTTCCACTCTTGCCGCCCTAGTTACTGATATACCGGGTTTATGTTCCTTGAGTTTGCGTTCCTTACGCGGTCGGGTGATTTATGGGACCCCCTTGACAGTTCGCCTTGAATAAAACTCCTCCAGCAAGGCCCAACCTTGGTTTTACCATTAGCCATCTAAGCCTTTTCCCCCGGGTTTTCGCGATCCCGAGGGTCATCTTTATTTTAAACCCCCGGACCAGTGCTCCTTCGAGTGCTGGCCCAAACTGGGCGATGTCCGGCGCCCCCTGGGCAACCAGGGTCTATGCCAACCCGACGTCTTGCCCATCCGGCACATTCGGGTGGCTTTGCTGGTCTTGTTTTACCATTGTCGAAATGTCTTGTAGACCGGGATTCCGAGACTGATCGGGTCTTTCCGGGAGAAGGTTTATCCTTCGTTGACCGTGAGAGCTTATGATGGGCTAAGTTGGGACACCCCTGCAGTATTATCTTTCGAAAGCCGGTTATGAGGCAGATGGGAATTTGTTAATGTCCGGTTGTAGAGAACTTGTCACTTGACCCAATTAAAATACATCAACTGCGTGTGTAGCCGTGATGGTCTCTTCTCGGCGGAGTCTGGGAAGTGAACACGGTCTGAGTTATGTATGACGTAAGTAGGAGTTCAGGATCACTTCTTGGTCATTGCTAGATGACGACCGTTCCGTTGCTTCTCTCCTCGCTCTCTTTTGCGTATGCTAGCCACCATATATGCTTATTGCCGCTGCAGCTCCACCTCTTTACACCTCCCTTTCCTATAAGCTTAAATAGTCTCGATCTCGCGGGTGTGAGATTGCTGAGTCCCTGTGACTCACAGATTCTACCAAAACAGTTGCAGGTGTCGACGATGCCAGTGCAGATGACGGGGTCGATCTCAAGTGGGAGTTCGACGAGGAACGTGGTCGTTACTATGTGTCTTTTCCTGATGATCAGTAGTGGAGCCCAGTTGGGACGATCGGGGATCTAGCATTTGGGGTTGTCTTATTTTCATCTGGATCTTGACCGTAGTCGGTCTATATGTGTGTATTTTGGATGATGTATGAATTACATTTATGTATTGTGTGAAGTGGCGATTGTAAGCCAACTCTTTATCCCGTTCTTGTTCATTACATGGGATTGTGTGAAGATGACCCTTCTTGCGACAAAACCACTATGCAGTTATGCCTCTAAGTCGTGCCTCGACACGTGGGAGATATAGCCGCATCGTGGGCGTTACAAGTTGGTAATCAGAGCCATCCCCGACTTAGGAGCCCCCTGCTTGATCGAATCGCTGGCGTTGTTGAGTCTAGAACAAAAATGTTTTCAGTCTTAGGATTATATATATCGGAGGGTAGGATTCTTTTTACTCCTCAGTCCCTTCGTCGCTCTGGTGAGGTCTCCTGACGTAGAAGTTTTGACTCTTCTCTCCTCAAATTTCACAAAAAAAAAATTTAGGATCACGCGGGTATCTTGGAATCGTTCCGATGGTTTTGTGATGAGAACATTGTTCTTGGTGCCTCCTGACATTTAGGGGTTGTGGCAGTGTCCCGGGGAGTTGAGCTCCGAGGTGTTGTCGTCACAATTTTATCGTTGCAGTTCTGGAATACCTGAGTTTCGCCGACATCGAAATCTCTTTTATGCAGTTGTTGGTGAGATCACCTCGACGCCACCCAGTACTGGGGCGGGAGTTCGGGAGTATTGCCATAACTTGTATAACGGATGTTTTTCGAAGGTTGAGGTAAACGATTTCCGAAGGTTTCTTGGTTATGTGTTGACGGATGGATACAGCTGGATCTAGGGATTGCTAGTTTGGGTGATATATTTTGTGTTCCCTGTATCCCGAACACCAGATTGCATAACCAGAAAGTTTCGGGAGTTTATAAGTGGGAATTCAAGTAGCCTTAGGATATCTTTCCGACAGACGCATGATATGAGATTGGGGTTCGACGTCTAGTGGTCCGCCTGTACACGGTTGATTTTACAGTGGTCTCGTAGTGTCTTAAAGAGTCCATGGCTATGCCGACTCGGGGACGCTTCGTATGTCATGTGCACAGCCTTGTACATGATGGTGTTGTACGATTGAGCCCGTGTGGGCCCCACCACGAAAGCTTCGGACGAAATATCTATCATATGTTTGTTCCGGCTTATTCTGCAAGCCAATACTTTGTTTTGTTTTGTCTTGTGGTATTCGAGTTGCTTCGAAATCATATGTTGATTCCTTATCTTTTTTAAGTGGCTTCTCAACTTACGGAAGTGTGATGATTTACTACGGAATTCATTCGTTCATCTTCGTTCGAATGTTTATTGTGAAGACTATATGTTGCAATTTCTATCCGTTGATTCTACTTATCTATTTGTCTATCAAGATGCTAACGGATGTCACCCTCTTCAGGATGGCTCCGCCAACGCGTCAGAATCCGGATCGCAATGAAGGGAGTCAAGCGAACCCTCCGCCACCACCTCCACCTCCGGAGGCATGGCAAGATATCATGGCAGCCACCAACGCCAATGCTCAGATGATTCTGCAACTCTTGCAAGAACGTACTCAAGGGCAAGGCAATCAAGGCAATCAAGGTCAAGGCAACAATCAGTTTCACTTCGCTACACTCAACCAGTTTCTCGCAAATCAGCCCAAGTCATTCAGCTACTGTGCCGAGGCCACGGATGCCGATGATTGGCTCGTGGACATCAACAAGCATTTTGAATGTAGCAATGTCAGGCCTGAGGACTATGTCAAGTTCGCTTCTTTCCAGCTCAAGGACCAAGCTGCTCATTGGTATCAACAATACAAAGATTCCAGAGGAGGTCGTGTGATCACTTGGACTGACTTATGTCGGGACTTCAAAGCGCACCACATTCCACAAAGTGTTGTTGAGATCAAGCGTGAGGAGTTCCGCAATCTCAAGCAAGGAAACATGTCTGTGTATCAATACAACATCCAGTTTCTGAAACTTGCTCGCCTCGCTAAACAAGACGTTCCTGATGAAAAGAAGATGATCTATCACTTCAGAGGTGGCCTTAAAGAGGATCTGCAGTTAGCTCTCATTCTTGTTGAGCATACTCAGTTTGATCAATTCTATAACATGGCACTGAAGCAAGAGGCTGCTCAGCTCAAGTGTGAGGCTTCCAAGAAGAGAGTCAGAGACGCAGTTCAGACTTCTTCTTCCTCACTTGTGGCAGCTAAGCAACAGAAGTTCTGGTTGCCTCCTCCTCCTCCGTTTCGTCAGCTTTACCAGCAGAAGAACAAAGGTGGCCATGGTTCCTCCAACTCTTCCAACTCTGGCTATCAGAACAAGTCTCAGAGTCAAGCTCCAAAGTCCAATGCTCCTTATCACCGTCCACTCTCAGAGGTGACTTGCAACAAGTGTCAGCAGAAAGGTCACTATGCTAACAAGTGCTTCAACCAAAGGCGTCTGTCTCCTCCTCCTCCTGTCAGATCTTCCAGCAATGCAGTGGTCAAGCATAATCCAAAGTCTGCAAAGGTGAGCATGATGAATGCAGCTCAAGCGGAGGAATATACTGATGTGATAATGGGTAATCTTCCTGTTAATGATATTCCTGCAAAAGTTCTTTTTGATACTGGTGCATCTATTTCTTTCATATCAAGACCTTTTGCTTCCATGAACAATTTGCATACTGTTGATCTGCCTAAGCTGATAGCGGTTTCCTCTCCGGGATTATTCATGAATACCAAAATGATGGCTCCCGATGTTTCTATCAAGATGGGCAATTATAAATTTCCGTCTTCTCCAATGGTTCTTGGTGACTCGGTTATTGATCTAATTCTTGGGATGGACTGGCTTTCGAAGCACAAGGCTCAACTTGATTGTGCTGCCAGGGAAATTCTATTGACACACTCTTCTGAGGATGTGATTATTTTGCCGCTCGTGATGAAACCATTCGGTTATTTTCTCTCAATGAGAAGGGCGAATTGAATGCCATCTCTCAAATTCCAGTCATTTGTGAGTATCAAGATGTCTTTCCAGAAGAGCTTCCGGGTATGCCTCCTCACCGGCTAGTTGAGTTCGTTATTGAACTTGAGCCAGGCACTGAACCCGTTTGCAAGCGTCCATACAAGCTTGGACCCAACGAGCTGAAGGAATTAAAGAAACAGCTCGATGAACAAGAGCGTCTGGGTTTGATCAGACCGAGTTCTTCTCCATGGGGTTGTGGTGTTCTTTTTGTCAAGAAGAAGGATGGCACGGACCGACTTTGTGTCGACTACCGTCCATTGAACAAGAAGACAATCAAGAACAAGTATCCACTTCCCAACATCAATGAGCTATTTGAGCAACTCAAAGGTGCTAAAGTATTCTCGAAGCTTGACCTTCGTATGGGTTATCATCAGATTCGCATTCGTGAAGAAGATATTCCCAAGACAGCATTCAAAACAAGCTTTGGTTCTTATGAATATACTGTCGTGTCTTTCGGTCTTGTCATTGCTCCTCCAGTATTGTCTCGGATGATGAATTTCATCTTCAACCCCTATACCAATGAATTCGTCCTGGTGTATCTCGATGATATCTTGGTCTTCTCCAAGAATAAGAAGGATCATGCCAAACATTTGCGATTGGTGCTCGACAAGCTCAGAGAGTATCAATTCTATGCGAAGTTCTCTAAATGTGAGTTTTGGCTCGATGAAGTTCTTTTCCTTGGTCACATCATCTCGGCCAAGGGCATCGCTGTTAACCCCGAGAAGGTGTCCGCAATTTTGCATTGGGAACCTCCTCAGAATGTCAAGCAGCTCCGCAGTTTTCTTGGTCTTGCAAGCTATTCCCGAAGATTCGTTCAGAATTTCTCCAAGATTGCGAAGCCTCTTTCCAACCTCCTCCAGAAGCATGTGAAGTATGTCTGGTCTCCTGAGTGTGACGTTGCTTTCAACACTCTCAAAGAGAAACTAGTCACAGCTCTTGTCTTGACTCCTCTTGATGAATCCAAGCCTTTTGAAGTTTGCTGTGATGCTTCTCTCCAAGGTCTCGGTGCTGTGTTAATGCAAGAGAAGAAAGTTGTGGCCTATACCTCTCGTCAGTTGAAGCCCAACGAGAAGAACTACCCCACTCACGATCTTGAGTTGGCGGCAGTTGTCCATGCGTTAATAACGTGGAGACATCTCTTGTTGGGAAGACAAGTGGACATATTCACCGATCACAAGAGTCTCAAGTATATCTTCACTCACCCCAACCTCAACCTCAGACAGACTTGATGGGTCGAAATGATTCAAGAGTACAATCCGAGTATTGAATATACTCCAGGCAAAGCAAATGTCATTGCAGATGCTTTAAGCAGGAAGGCTTATTGCAACAGCTTAATTCTCAAGCCTTTCCAACCGGATCTTTGTGAAGCTTTCCGCAAGCTGAATCTCCAAGTTGTTCCTCAAGGCTTTCTTGCCAACCTCATAGTCTCTCCTACTTTGGAAGATCAAATTCGTGAGGCACAACTTCTTGATGCCATGGTGAAGAAGGTGAAACGTGGTATCGACAAGGGTCTTTCCAAATACAAGTGCTATCGCATTAATGACAGAGACACTTTGTTCTTCGAGGACCGGATTGTGGTTCCTAAAGGTGATCTAAGGAAAGTCATTATGAACGAGGCACACAATTCTCTCCTTTCCATTCATCCTAGAAGTACGAAGATGTATCATGACCACAAGCAGTCGTATTGGTGGACTCGAATGAAGCGAGAAATTGCTCAATTCGTGAATGAATGTGATGTCTGTCGAAGAGTGAAAGCAGAACACCAACGACTAGCTGGTCTCCTCCAACCTCTTGCTATCCCAGAATGGAAGTTTGATCATATCGAAGTGGACTTCGTGACTGGTTTTCCAAAGTCCAAGCGCGGAAATGATGCTATCTTCGTTGTCATCGACAAGCTTTCTAAAGTGGCTCATTTCCTTCCAATCAAAGAATCCATCACAACAGCTCAGCTGGCAGAGCTTTACACCTCCAGAATTGTCTCTTTGCACGGCATTCCACAATTGATTTCTTCTGATCATGGATGCATCTTCACCTCTAAGTTCTGGGACTCCTTCCAGAAGGCCATGGGCACAAACATTCGCTTCAGAACAGCTTTCCATCCTCAAACTAGTGGCCAAGTCGAGCGAGTAAATCAAATTCTTGAAGATATGCTCAGGGCTTGTGTCATTTTCTTTGGCATGAAATGGGAAGATTGTCTTCCATATGCCGAATTCTCCTACAACAACAGCTTCCAAGCGAGTTCGGGCAAGGCCCCATTCGAGATTCTCTATGGCAGAAAGTGTCGTACTCCTCTCAATTGGTCAGAGCCTGGTGAACGCCAACTTCTTGGCAATGACTTAATCACTGAAGCTGAAGAAATGTGTAAAGTCATCCGTGATAATCTCAAAGCCGCGCAATCGCGCCAGAAGAGTTACTATGATAGTAAGCACCGTGATGTGGCTTTCGAGATCGGAGACCATGTCTACCTCCGCGTCTCTCCAATGAAAGTCACTCATCGCTTCAGTATCAAAGGGAAGCTTGCCCCAAGATACGTGGGTCCTTTGAAGATCATTGGCAAAAGAGGCGACCTTGCCTATCAACTTGAGCTTCCTTCCAACTTCGCGAACGTGCACGATATGTTCCACGTGTCACAGCTCCGCAAGTGCTTCAAGACGCCTGAGCGCACTATCAACTTCGAAGAGATTGACCTCCAAGAAGATTTGTCTTATCATGAGCACCCCGTTGCTATTCTTGAAGAAACTGAGCGCAAGACTCGCAACAAGTCAATCAAATTCCTGAAAGTGAAGTGGTCGCACCATTCCGACCGGGAAGCCACCTGGGAATGTGAGGACCATCTCCGTTCTGAATATCCGAAGTTCTTTCAGTCCTAGATCTCGGGACGTGATCCTCTCATAGTGGTGGAGTGTTGTAACACCCCGCATGTAACTTTCCATATTTGTAACTCCGACTCTTGCCATTTTCGGCTATGTGTTATGTTATTCCCTTCGTGGTCGGGTTTTGTTTTTCGTTTTGTATTTTGTTCATGTCATGCATTTCATATCATGTCATCATGTGCATTGCATTTGCATACGTGTTCGTCTCATGCATCTGAGCATTTTCCCCGTTGTCCGTTTTGTAATCCGGCGCTTCTAGCTCCTCCGGTGCACCCCTCTTGTTTTCTTTCATGAGCGGGTGTCAAACATTCTCGGAATGGACCGAGGCTTGTCAAGTGGCCTTATTACACCACCCGGAGACCACCGGTCAAGTTTCGTTCCATTTGGAGGTCGTTTGGTACTCCAACGGTTAACCGGGCATCCGCAAAGTCCATTTGTGTGTCCAGCAAAACCCCCCCTAAAAACCAGCCCAAAAGCCACCAAACTCTCCTCCATGCTCTAGGTCGTTCGATCACGATCGTGTGGGCGAAAACCGCACCTCATTTGGAGCCTCCTAGCTCCCTCTACCTATAAATATGTGAGACCCCCGAGATTTTCGCGCAGTCCAACACTAGCTCCGTTCCCGCTCCGCCGCCGGACACGTCCGGACCGGACCGGACGCGTCCGCCGCCGCGCCCCGACGAATCAGAAGCCGCCACGTCAGCGCTCCGGCCTCCCATCGCCGCCGGCCCGGCGAGCCTGAGGAGGGCCCGCCCGAGCCCGCATCGCCGCCGCC
>NC_057796.1:29130733-29280519 GCF_018294505.1 Triticum aestivum | reverse complement strand
CACCGCCGCCGTCGCGCCCGAGGTCACTGCGCCGCCCGGCGCCTCCTCCTCCGCCGCCTCTCCCCCGCACGCCGGCCTCCTCCTCCAGCCTCTCCCTCCTCTGCTCGGGTCGCCCTCCATCGCCGGCGACGAGCTCCCTCGAGGACTCCCCGATCCAGATCCACTGTTTCGAGCGAAGGTTGACTTTTCCCGATTCCAAAATTCCTCCAAGTCTTTTTCTTTTACAGCATATGCTCATGTTTATCAGTGCATAACTCCTTGCGTGTAGCTCCGTTTCGCGCGTGTAATATGTAAAATTGTTCGTCTCGTGATGCTCTACATTTTGTTCAATTGCACCATGTTCATTAGAGGTCATATTGATGCCCAAATCTCTGTTGCAAAAGGGATAGTTGCTGTTATCTGCTGGTTCTTATCAGAACTTGGAGATTTGTCATTTTTGTATCATTAAATCTGTGCATCTTATCGGCATGAGCTCTACATGTGTTTTTTTGTATGCCATGCCATCTTTACAAGGGTGTATACCATGTATTTTTGTGATCTCTGTGGTGACTAGCACAAGCATGCAAAGTAGGCTCCGTAATGTTTCTCATTTCAGGGACTTGGTGATTTCTCCAAGTCTGTCTGTTGTTATTTTATTGCCATGTAAACTTGATGCTACAGAGAGATCCATGCATATTTTGGAGATGTTCAGTGAGTATGTTTTGTAGATATAGTTGTAATTGATCCATTCCTGCCCTTGTTTGCAATTATGGAGTAACATAGCATGATTCAATCTTGCTGTACTTTTGCTATAAAATATTTCTGGCAGATTCTTAACATGATATGCAATTTTGCCAAGCTTGTTGTAGTTGATCCGTACATGATATGCTCTTCTTCTTGCCATGGATAGCTTCATAAACATGCCATCTTGCTGTAGGTATGCTTGTTTTGTCATGCATTGCTCTTTAGTGAGTGCATCAAGCTCACAAAGAGGCTTTCATATTATTATTTCTGCCATGCTCTGTTTTCTGCTAAGTCTGAAACCTGATAACGAAACTTGCTATGTTTACATGCTTGCCATCATATCTTCTGGTACTTTTTGGCTTATGGTCAGTAAGGGACTTTTGTCATATGCATTTAGTAGAATATTGCCATGCCTTTTTTTGCTATGTTAAGTTTCTTTAGCATGTTGATTTCGTGCTCTGAACATTGCTACCTGATGCTGTTTTCTGCCATGTCCAGTTTTTCACCAAGTCTGTGAACCTGTTATCTTTTGCACTTCTGCCATGCTCGTTTGAGGTTTATATGTTGTGAACTAGCAGTATCTCAGTGTTCATCTTTTGTCAACCATCTCCTGTAGATTACTGCCATGTGCTTTGTTGCTATGTTGGAGTGATGTAGCATTGTTGCTTGTTGCATTCTATGTGCTATCATGCTGTTAATCGCAAATTCGGGTCATTCTTGTTTTGCTTGCCATTTGCAAACCGTGCATCCATTTCCGGTGATCTTTATATCGATTTTGACCGAAATCATCTCATATTTCCAGTGGCATGCTTGGTTTGCCAAGTTACTACCTTGTTCATCATTTTGCTTCCGTAGCACGCATATGCATCGCATATCATACATGTGTTGCATCATGTTGCTTGTGCATTTCTCGTGATTGATTGTGGTTCCGTTTGTTTGTGTTCTTGTCTTGGGTAGAGCCGGGAGACGAGTTCGTGAACGAGGAACCTGTTAAGTACGCTTACGAGGATCAAGCTTTCGACAACTATGAGAACCTTGCAGGCAAGATGACCACCCCTCGAAATCACTTCTATCTTTGCTTTGCTAGTTGTTCGCTCTATTGCCATGCTGCGCTACCTATCACTTGCTATATCATGTCTCCCATTTTGCCATGTCAGCCTCTAACCATCCTTTCCTAGCAAACCGTTGTTTGGCTAATTTACCGCTTTTGCTCAGCCCCTCTTATAGCATTGCTAGTTGCAGGTGAAGTTTAAGTTTGTTCCATGTCGGAACATGGATATGTTGGGATATCACAATATCTCTTATTTAATTAATGCATCTATATATTTGGTAAAGGGTGGAAGGCTCGGCCTTATGCCTGGTGTTCTGTTCCACTCTTGCCGCCCTAGTTACTGATATACCGGGTTTATGTTCCTTGAGTTTGCGTTCCTTACGCGGTCGGGTGATTGATGGGACCCCCTTGATAGTTCGCCTTGAATAAAACTCCTCCAGCAAGGCCCAATCTTGGTTTTACCATTAGCCACCTAAGCCTTTTCCCCCGGGTTTTCGCGAGCCCGAGGGTCATCTTTATTTTAAACCCCCGGACCAGTGCTCCTTCGAGTGCTGGCCCAAACTGGGCGATGTCCGGCGCCCCCTGAGCAACCAGGGTCTATGCCAACCCGACGCCTTGCCCATCCGGTGTGCCCTGAGAACGAGATATGTGCAGCTCCTATCGGGATTTGTCGGCACATTCGGGCGGCTTTGCTGGTCTTGTTTTACCATTGTCGAAATGTCTTGTAGACCGGGATTCCGAGACTGATCGGGTCTTTCCGGGAGAAGGTTTATCCTTCGTTGACCGTGAGAGCTTATGATGGGCTAAGTTGGGACACCCCTGGAGGGTATTATCTTTCGAAAGCCGTGCCCGCGGTTATGAGGCAGATGGGAATTTGTTAATGTCCGGTTGTAGAGAACTTGTCACTTGACCCAATTAAAATACATCAACTGCGTGTGTAGGCGTGATGGTCTCTTCTCGGCGGAGTCCGGGAAGTGAACACGGTCTGAGTTATGTATGACGTAAGTAGGAGTTCAGGATCACTTCTTGGTCATTGCTAGATGACGACCGTTCCGTTGCTTCTCTCCTCGCTCTCTTTTGCGTATGCTAGCCACCATATATGCTTATTGCCGCTGCAGCTCCACCTCTTTACACCTCCCTTTCCTATAAGCTTAAATAGTCTCGATCTCGCGGGTGTGAGATTGCTGAGTCCCCGTGACTCACAGATTCTACCAAAACAGTTGCAGGTGCCGACGATGCCAGTGCAGATGACGGGGTCGATCTCAAGTGGGAGTTCGACGAGGAACGTGGTCGTTACTATGTGTCCTTTCCTGATGATCAGTAGTGGAGCCTAGTTGGGACGATCGGGGATCTAGCATTTGGGGTTGTCTTATTTTCATCTGGATCTTGATCGTAGTCGGTCTATATGTGTGTATTTTGGATGATGTATGAATTACATTTATGTATTGTGTGAAGTGGCGATTGTAAGCCAACTCTTTATCCCGTTCTTGTTCATTACATGGGATGTGTGAAGATGACCCTTTTTGCGACAAAACCACTATGCGGTTATGCCTCTAAGTCGTGCCTCGACACGTGGGAGATATAGCCGCATCATGGGCGTTACAAGTACTAGCCTTCTTTCACATGATTCTGCAGTGTGCTTTCATATGTTGTGCTACTTGTACAGTAATGTTGCTTGATTTTAGTGAACCGCACAAATGGAGACAAGACTTCCAATCTGTATCTGCACCGTAATATCCCATTGAGGTAAGATAAGGGTATTTCACAACTGTTGCCCTGTATTTTGCCACGTTCATCAGAAAATTAATGTCATTGCTTAGTGCTATACTTGTGCAACCTAATTGACATGCCAAATCTTACATTGAAGGCGAAGCTTGTCTATTATTGAACCAAGTGATGAAGGGGAAGAACAAGGGGAAGAAAAATAAAAATCAACTCCCGGTGCTGTAATGAAGCACTGGAACTGTGATGACACAAGTAATGATATAGTTTTGCATCTTAATTTATTGCTATGGTTGGAAAGAGCAATTGTTTTGCCACTGATTTGATGCCACTCTTCATGTAATACGTAATTATCTCTACTTGTGCAAACAGGGATCTTCTTTGAAGATACCATATATTTTAGTGGAACTTCACAAGAAGATGTTGGAAACATTAATCTAATCGAGGAGTATATAGTAAGCATGGCCACCACAGTAGATAGCAACAGATGGTTCCGGAGAAGTGCTTCATCTGTATGCCCTACACAATAAGCCTCCTGACAAAGGTTGGTACTCACCCACTGATTTCATCCATATGATTGAGCTTTGTCATCTCTATTGGTGTTGTGCTACTGTTTAGATGTTGTCATCAAAAAGTGGTATTGTCCTTGAGAAGTGCTTCATCTGTGCTGTTTTAAATATTTCCTTTACTTTTTTCGAGCAAACAGGGATGCTAGCATTTAGTTATCCTCTTGTCTTTGCACAACAGGATCATCCTCCTCTGAAGAAGAATATGGAGTACGTGAAGTTACTAGTTCCGATTATGCCAGGATGAAGAAGCCCTGTCTATCTTCTCATCAGAAGGAGCAGTTGAAGGATGGTAACATTACCCCCCACAAGACCAAACTAACTTCAGCTCAGAAGGACTGACAAATCTCCATTTTCTTGCTGTGATGCGCGAGTACAATGTTGTTCTAGGATTCTTTCCGGTGAGTTCCATTTTTGTAAAAGTATGCTCTACATGGACCATTTAGGTGCCTGTTTAAACTGTCAATTCATAGTATAGTTTGCTTTACACTAATCACTTTTTTTTGTATTTGTGCAAATAGGGGTGCTCAGCTTGATTTCAATGGGAACTGCACAAAATGTTCATGAATACATCGAATCATTCATTCCCCACAAGAAAGGAGGTGCCGATAAGTTCAAGGCATTGCAACATATAAGGGCAAAATCATACAAGCTACGCGTGAATTTGGTTGATTTTGGTGGAACTGCAAAAAAAGAACAGCTGGTTTATTTAGCACAAGGTACCATGTCAATGTCCGAACTGATGGCAAACCCTGCCCATTCCACAATCGTAGGCATTTGATATTTTGGAATGGGAAAACCTTGTCAAATTTTGCTCATTGATTTTAGCAAGAAGACATGCGTTTGATATTTTTGAATGGGACGCCCTTTGCTGTCAGCAGCGTCGATCCATTTTTTCTTTATTCTTTAGTTGTGAAGTAAATATTGGCTCTGACATGTGAATCACTGAGATGCATAATCATCGATTGTTTTGAATGTTCTCTATGACATGTGAATCACTGTGATTGCAATGTACAGGAACGCTAAAAAGCTGTTCACAGACTTTGTACTTCTTATGTTCCTTTTTACTTCGCACATTGTCCGGTAGGATACAACTGAAGTGCTCAAGTTCTCTAGCAAATGACTGTATCTCATGAGCTTTCTCAACCACGAAGCGCTCTTCAATCATCCTGTAATCATAGAATTGCTCCATGATGTACAGCTCAGTGCCAGCAACCGGAGGGTAGCAGCGGTGGCCTTACTTGGACCCGAGCGGCGGCAACCTACCGTGTTCTACTCTTCCTCGTTTTCTGTGTGGCGCAGCCTCGTTGGCAGCGGGGCGGGGCCTCGGCAGAGCCGGCGGTGTCCTTCGTCTCGTTGCCGGCGGGTGGCGCCTCGGTGGAGCGGGGGAAAATCCTCCCCCTCGTTGCCGGCAGGGTGGGGCCTCGCCGGAGCCGGCGGTGTCCTCTGCCTCGTTGTTGGCGTCGCGGGGCCTCGGCGGAGCATGGCCTTGTCGACGCCAGCGGAGCGGGGACTCGTCGGAACCAGCATTGTCCTCTGCCTCGTCCTCGGTCTCGCCAAACAGCGCCTGGGTCGCTTCATCGCCCTCTTTGTAGGCGGCTGCAGCCTCCGCCACCCGCATGCGGTACCGCCAGCACTCGAGGCGGCTCTTGCGGGCGCAGCGGTACGAGTCGAGCAGCGCCTCCTGCTCCGCCCGCACCGCGGCGATCTGCTCCTCTGCCTGGAGGTGCTCCTGGAGGAGATGGTAGTTGTAGGCGGCGTCGGCCTGCGCCTCCCGGAACTACTCCTCACGCTTCTGCCTCACCGTGTCCATATATTGGGCACAGGCCTCGCCGATGGTTATGGTGCAATGCACCGGCGAGGATGGCGCGGAGGAGGGGGTTGGCGCCGGATCATCGACTACCATGTTCTCCATTGGGACGCCGTCGTCCTCCGGCTGCCTGCCGGCTAGCCAGTCGGCAGCAATGGCTGCCATCTCCTTGTGGTCCGTCGTCCGCCCGTCCGGAAGAGCGCTGGAGCGCGAGGAAGCCATGGTGGGCAGTAGTGGTGTGGACAGGAGAATAGGAACAGATGCGGATGACTGCGGCTATGGCCGGCGCAGCAGTTTATATAGCAATGGTGAGCGGCGGAGGGACGGACGTGTGGCGCCGGAGTATCGGCAACCGCGTATCATTAATGTGGGCGGCAGAAGAACGGACGGACGGCACTTGTGTCGTTTGAAGGCAGAGCAATCACATGCACGGGGAAGCGGGGCGGGCGACGCTGACCGTTTCGGGCGGAAAGCGCGCGCGGGCGAGGGAGGCGGTCTGGGTGGGCTAGGGCAGTCAGACTCATGCTTGGCAGCGGGTCGGTCCAGCAGCCGGATGTGCTGGCTCGCCAGCTACCTCGCCGAGCTGAGCGACGACAATCAGACGATGGACGTAGCTTCCAACCAGGAGCCGGCGCCACTGTCCAAGCCGGTTCATGCCGTGTTCACCATAGAGCAGGTTCGGCCGCACTTCGACGCCCTAATGGCGGAAGAGCTACTAGCGCAGGAGGACCTGTGCTACAACCTCCATCTCCTCAACGAGCACCGGTGAACAAGTGAACGACAATGCCGTCGCGGACATGTGGCCCAATGATCCTGGCTTCCCGAATGAGCAGCGGGCGCTGTATCAGACCATCCGTAGGGCCCGCGAGGCCCTCTCCGTCGTCCTTCGAGTTGTTGCGCTCGCTGTGGCGCCGCCGTCTCGCGTTTTCAACATGGTCAATGGACATGAGGATGAGGAGATGACTTTACTTGGAGAGGATGACAGCAAGTGCCTCCTTATTAGTATATAAAACTATAAATTTTTTGCTTCCTCCTGGTTTCCTGACATCACGGTCCCACACCATTGTGAACCTATGTAGTCAATAAACGACAGAATTGCACAAGAAGCGGCCAACAGCTGGGACCAAGCAGCTCGAGCAGTATTTGTGTTTTTTAGGTGTGAGCACTGTAGAGTTTTTCTGGAGCGATGTTTAGCCCAGATATTAATTTTTCTCCTCTGAACAACAATGAAAACATCGCTACGACTATTAACTGGGCAGGTTGTGGCCCGTCTAGCCCAGGCCAGATATCCAGCCCAGATATTAATTTTTTTCAAGCTGAAAATGGCTAGCCCAGCTATACTCTTTTTAGGAATACCCAGGCAAGGTCAAGTTGTTATTCTCCGCCCTGCTGGGCTGCAAATCTTTCCTAGGAGGGATGCATTAGGCTTAACAAGAAAATGGGCTTTAAGAAATAATAAATGGGATGTAATTATAAAAACTGGGCAGTAACTATAAAAAATGCACCAAACACGTAATTACATTATAAAATATTATTTTTGGATATTGAAAATTTTAATTTCATTAATTGTTGCGAGCGCAATGTTTCGTTTGATTTTTACGTAATATATTTATATTGAAATTGTATTTAATCTGACTAGAAGTTTCGGGATAAAAATATTTCGGGTCCCATCAAAATGTGGGAAATTTTATTCAATTATGTTTTGAACGGTTGGTTGAAATGGGCTGTACTTTTAACAAACTATAAATGGCTGTAGTAAATTCCATTAGAATTCAAAAATTGGATGCACATTCTTACAAATCACAAATGGGCTATAAGTTCTCTGCCACACACTTGTGGCCTTACTAAGTTGACGCGGCCCCTAAAAAAAGAGAGTTGACGCGTATGCAAGGCTTTGTCAACTTATAGTCAACACACGGTTCTAGCAGCAGTGGCCGTTGGATGTCCATCCAACGGATGCTGTGCTTCTTCTTCAATCTCGGATATTCTAGCTTCACCCGCCCAAAAAATGATTCCTCCCCCTCACATCTGGGGCGCACTGTTTCGGAAGCTGACCTGTGGGCCTACTAAGTTGACGCGTACCAAGGGCTTTGTCAACTTAGTCAACATAAACGATTCTAGCTGTAGTGACCGTACGATGTCCATCCAACGGCCGTAGTGCTTCTTCAACCTCTGGTCTTCTTGCTCCAGGCGCCCAAAGCAGCGTCGGTCATGCCGCATCCTCCTGCCTCCCGTGGCCGGCTGTGCTGCCGCAGAGGCCTCACCGCCCCTACTATTCCCACCGTGGCCAGGCCCTGCGGCGACGACAGCCTCACACCGCAACCAAACCAGTCAACCCTCGTACTTCTCTCCGCACGGGCTTCCACTGCCATGTCTTCCCCGGCTCCGTGTCGTCCCCTTCCTAGGCCTCACCGCCGTCCACCGCCCTGGTGCTCTCGGCGCGGCGTGGTCAACGTGGTCAAGGAACGGCTTCTATCGGACGTGGACTGTACATGGAGAGGCTGACAGCTGGGTCCACGATGGCAGCAAGGAAGTGCCTCCTTATTACGTGGAAAATAATGATTTCTCTACCTGACAGCAGGGACCCACCAGACGGGCCACCGTATTTCATGAAAAAACGTTCCCCCCCGACTGCTGGGACCCACCGGACCGGCCACCGTATTGCACGAAAAAACATCCCCCCCGCTGTCAGCTCGGACCCACCGGAAGTGCCTCCTTATTACGCACAAAAAAATGAATACTCCCCCTGCTGGTTGGGACCCACCTAGGTGGGAGGCTGACTTGTGGGCCTACTAAGTTGACGGGGATGGAGCGCTTTGTCATCTTAGTCAATATGAATGATTCTAGCTCCAGTGACCGTACGATGTCCATCAAACGGCCGTAGTGCTTCTTCAACCTCTGGTCTTGTTGCTCCAGCCGCCCAAAGTAGCGCCGGTCGTGCCGCATGCTCCTGCCTCCCTTGGCTGGCTGTGCTGCCGCGGAGGCCTCACCGCCCCCTACTATTCCCACTGCTGGCCAGGCCCTGCAGCGACGGCAGCCTCACACGGCAGCCGAACCAGTGAACCCTCGTACTCCTCTCCGCGTGGGCTTCCACTGCCGCGTCTTCCCCGGCTCTGCGTCGTCCCCTTCGTAGGCCTCGCCGTCGTCCACCGCCCTGGTGCTCTCGGCGCGGCATGGTTAACGTGGTCAAGGAACGACTTCTATCGGACGTGGACTGTACGTGGAGAGGCTGACAGCTGGGTCCACGGCCGCAGCAAGGAAGTGCCTCCTTATTATGCGCAAAATAATTATTCCTCCACCTGACAGCAGGGACCCACCGGACAGGCCACCGTATTTCGCGAAAAAATGTTTCCCCTTGACTGCTGGGACCCACCAGCTACATCTTCGCACGCAAGGAAGTGCGTCCGGGCAAAAAAAAAACGATTCGCCCCCTGACTGCTGGGACCCACCAGCTACATCTTCACAGGCAAGGAAGTGCCTGACATTCGGGACCCACCTGGTCGAAGCGTACATAGCGTTGTCATTCTGGTCGCGAACGTGTACGTACATACTGGTCGATGTAGAGGCGCACACGTGTCGTAGTAGAGGCGCGCACGTAGCATGTACACGTACGTACAGCGGCCAGTGTGCAAGAACGAAAATACGGCCACGTACGTACATACGGGCAGGGTCTCGAATGCCTACTCGCGCATACGTACGGCCAGGGCTCGTGTACATAGCTGGGTTGGAACGGAGAAACTTCGTCGTCGTCGTGTTCATGGGGAGCCAACCAGCTGGGTCGGAACGGAATGCGTCGTCCTGTTCATCGGGAGGGCTTGGACGGAACAGCCGATGGAAATGAGGCTTGGCGTACCGCAGAACGGAGGAAACGGCCTTGTGTTCGACCGGCCACGTTCGAAACGGGATCCTGTTCATCGGAAGAGGTCTGGCGTACCGCAAAACAGAGGAAACGGACCTCCTACGGTCGAAATGGGGGTCCTGTTGATCGGGAGGGGTGTGGCGTACCACAAAACGGAGGAAACGGGCTTGTGTTGGAGCGCTACGGTCGAAATGGGGGTCCTGCTCATCGGGAGGGGTGTGGGGTACCGCAAAACGGGACTCCACGGGATACTGTTCATCTCCACCATCGACCCCCTCCAGCCTCGACGGGCTAGTGTTCATCCACCATCGACCTCCTCCAGCCTCCACCTGCGCTGTTCATCCACGGGCTCCTGTTCATCCAGCCTCCACCGCGCGCTACTCCATCGGCTACTGTTCAACCAGCCAGCTCCACGGGCTCCTGTTCAACCACCCCTCCACGGGCTACTGTTCATCCAGCCCTCCACCGTCTATTGTTCATCCTGCCCTCCACGGGGTCCTATTCATCTAGCCCCAACCAGCTCGATCGATCGGGGTCCTGTTCATCTAGAGGCAACACCACGGGGTCCTGTTCATCCACCCCCACCGGGAACTGTTCATCCAAACCCCCCAGCAACGCTCACTGTTCATCCAGAGGCAGCATCGATCGACTTCAGTTAGCAGCAGTAGCGAAGGAATCGCTCGATCGGGTTCAGTTAACAGCCATCGATCGATCGCTCGGGTTCAGTAATGTGTAGCCTGCAGTGCAATCGCTCGGGTTCAGTTAGAGCCCAACGCCTCGCACCCACGCGCGTGCGTGTACGAGAGAAACGTGCATCGCTCGGCCCCGACCACCCACCGTAACCGGGAACACCCCGATATTTTCCTCGCCGTCGCTTCTACCACGGTTTTTTCCGTCATGGACGGCCCAAAGAATGTCATGCAACTGCGTCTCCGGCCCGCCCAGGACGAAAAGCCCATTTTCTGTCATGATTTTTTGTCATAGATGTAGTACCCCACTACATCTATGATGATACCGGGTTTTGTCACAATTATCGTCATAGAAGTGTCGTAAGTATGACAGAAAAAAAAATTCGTTCGGCCCAAAATGTCACGAATGTGTCTTTTTTTTGTAGTGGCTGGAGGGAGTTTTCGCGCGCGTTGTAATTTCTGGATAGTAAGGCGCGGGTTGTGAAGGCGCCAGCTTTGGGAGCACGATATCATAATTTTCAGGATATAACAAGGCGCGGGTTGAAATTTAGGGACAAGCCTAACGTGTAATGTTGTACTTGTGCGTACCAAATCAATTCACACTTCCCTCAACAAAAAAACAAAAAAATAAAACTATTCACACCACACAAAGAGAGAGTCTTGTCCCGTTTTACTATACAAATGCTATTCAAAACAGAGTATGAATCCATGTTATGTCCAATTAAATTTTTTCGCTGGCTGTATAATGCATGTAACCTACTCATACCAACATTTTAGTGCATTCCAAATGTCTATACAACCGCTGCAATTCGAACTAAATTTGAATTTGTTTCTCTATTTCGATAAGAATCTACAATCATGATTGTTGCCAACTTCAACCATCATTCGTGTATTACCTTAACAACACACCGCATGATTACTATAGAGATAGATATGAACTATGTGTACTATATGAACTCGAATTCAATTTTTTGAATACACTTGATGTTGATTCCAAATAATAGTACAGTTGATGTACTAACTATATATTCATAATCTAAACCATGTTCCATACGTCCACCGTGTTTATCACACAAAGTATAGTGCCCCGCCCCCTACATTATGACAAGTATTTAGCCCTGAGCTGCAAAAGCCACACATTAGCCCAAATTATAATCAATGTTCTATATATATTATATGTAGTACTAGCAAGATGCCCATGCGTTCCACAGAACATCAAGATGATCGACGGGAGGCCTTATTTGCAAATGTAGAGAGGGGTGTGGGTATCTTTTCACAAAATTGCCATAGTTTCCTTCCTATTCGTCAGATATAAATTGGATGGCCTATATTGTAGGATGGCAGACACACCATCATCAACAACTCTGTTTTTATAAGAGTAGAGATAAAATATTTTATATGTAGTATAACATGTTCGTAACCACACCATGTGTATCATCGTTATATATATTCATGCATGCGTCGGTTTAAAATACTATGATAAATTCTTCAAATATCTGAATTCACTTTTTATATTGAATTATGATTCTGTTCATCTTTTACACCCACACAATCCTCATATCTTTGTATCTAGCGCTAACTTTCTCTCGTGCATGCACACGCCCGCATCCCTCTCACCCTCCCTCAGCATTCTAGCTCAATCGCGCAAATTCGTCTTTTCACTTTAGGTCGTTCACCCACGGTGTGTGTAGGCCCCCCAGCTCCTTCTTTACGGCACACATCGATCGATATGCCTCTCTAGCCAGGTGTGCCTACCACAAACACAAGCTTTCCCTCTTCTCCTCTCACCGTCCATGCCTCACTCCCACCCCACTTTTCATCGATTTCGTACTCGCACACTCCTTCCCCCTCGATATAGTATGCCTCTCGCACCACCTCCTAGCTGCATCCCTCTCTCTCTATCCTTCTACTCGGGCCTTATTTGCTTCTAACACATACATGCATGTATACCGATTGACCCCCCTACATATACCTAGGTCAACTTTAACTATTTTTCCCCACCCATCGATCGATGTACATCACAAGTTATATCTCTCCTTTCTGTGACAAAGGCTGATTGATCTTCCTATGTAGTTACGTATGCTTACCACAGCCATATCGTCCCCCCTCATCATTCGTGCATGCCTCCTGACCCGTCTCTCACACGCATGTGCACAGACAGTCAGCCATCCCATCTCTTATTGATATTGCAGGCGTGCCCTCCATTTGTCTAGCAAGCCTCTCCCACCATTTGTTAGAAGCAACTCCACCACCACCCCCTCCAACACTCTAGCTCTGTCTCTCTCCCAACCTTATTCGTCTCCTACACATATGCATGGATGCCGATCGGTCTCCCTTAATACATAAGGTAGGCCTCTCTCCTCCTCCACACATATACCAGCCATTGTACCTCTATAGTTAATTATGTCTCCCCCACCCCCCGATAGTCGAGCGTTGTAGGCAGGTATCCATGCCACAGAGACAAACTGCACCTGTCCCCTCTCACGTTCCAGTAGGCTAGCCACCCTATATCTTTGACGTGGGCACACACAAATTCGATGGCACTCTTTATCGATCGCGCGCGCGCACACACACACAAACACATCATCCCTCTCCTCGATTCTATGGATACCTCAACCCGATGATACCTCCACTCTCTTCTCGTGGATCGCCCCCTCTATATATATGATATATCTAGGACTCTATTTCACACACACTGCATATGTTACATTTTTGATTGAAATATCATCCACATATATTGCTTGTCTATTTCTCAACCCCCCCAAAAAAAACACTCACGAACCCACACACTATATCTCTCTACGTTTGTATCTCTCACACACAACCCCACGTAGGTGGTGTACGTACACGAAGAGAATAGGTGCATGTACTCACGCTTCGTGCCCACCCACACCCGCCGGGTATAGGGTGGAGCTCATTTCTGTACGAAATGGCAGCCCACGTGCTAATTTGAACACATGTAGCAGTTGTTTACCTACGGAGGTCGTGTACCACGCGTGCACGAAACAAAGTTTGACTTGATACGTTGGCGCGTTATTTTTAAAAAAGTTATATCGCTCAATGGCACGTACACAGAATATAAAATGATTTTACGGAGAGAAAGGTAGTCCGCTCCACTATATACAATGGAGCCTGCCTGCCTAGGTTTGTCTCTCTACAGACTATCTCCCACAAGGCGTCGGTGGCCTCTCTCTGTCTCACCATTGGTCACTTATTCGGCCGCATCCCATCTGCTGGCGGAAAGGGAGGATGTGCATCGTTTCTTCGTTCGACGGCGCCGAGCCAGCACGTCCCGATCTGCGGTACCCGCCGTTCTCTCTGACCAAGCTCCGGCGCCATAGGGCTGCCGCAGTATGCGCATATCCCGGCGGCCGCCGCTCTCCTAGTTACATCCCAACGACCCCCAGGTATCCCCTCCGGCCTTGCTCCACTGCCCGACTTCCCACGTCGCTGCATGTGGAAAATCTTGCATGTGGATCTTCCATAGTTCTTTGCCCAAAACGTAGCTCATCTGACGTACTTTCCATATTGCAATCTTGTCCTCACACCATTTTAGACAAACACAACCGTGTTGTTATCTTCCCTTAGGACAAGGAATATGCTTCTTTTTTGTCTTCGTATGTGTCATCAACTGTTATTGGCCAGTAATTGTTTCCTTTCTACCTCTTTTTTGCAAACAGGGCTATCCATTTCACCTCCTTTCTATTGCGACCTTTTGGTGAACTGCAGAAATCACTTTTTTCTTAAGAGTGTTTTGTGCAGTTGTACTAAAATGTCACACGGGTAACGTCTCTACATTTCAGTGCGACAGCACAAAGGGAGATCGGTTTTGCTCTATCCTCCTCATACAACTTCGAGCCTAATCTTCTCCAACTATTTCCTTACTCTTCTCCAACTAGTTAGTCTTAAGAGAAACTGCAAAGGTGACCGACTTCTATTTGTGTGTTTATTGTTTCATCAACAGTCCTCTATTATTGTAATCACACTTAATATCTTTGGAACCGGGACACTCAGCTCTATTTTAGTGGAACTGCACAAAATGATCGGAATGTTGCATGCTCCAGACAGCTACTTTTTTTCCCAACATGCCTTGTTGATTTAGACAGAGCTGGGGGAACGTTGCTGCCAATGAAAGCATGGATCAATTTTAATTTAGCACCTTCTCACAACTTTGTCTTCAGTTGTGATGTAAATATTAGCTCTGATATGCTAATCATTGAGATGCATTAGCAAGGAAGTTAGTTTTTTATTGTTTCCGAAAGAGCATGGATCGCAAGACACACGAAACAAAAGTTGAAAGCTCGGAGCATTGTAAAATTTCATGTCGCTGGAAAATTATTTGTATAGTACGTCAATTATGTAAACAAATGTTGGAAGCTTGATAACATTGCCAGAAGCCTCTTTAGCATCCAGGTCCATGTGCCATGCACAAAATTATACTTCCTCCATTCCTAAATCTTTGTCTTTTTACAAATTTCAAATGGACATATTTTAGAGTGTAGATTCACTCATTTTGCTTCGTATGTAGTCACTCGTTGAAATCTCTAGAAAGACAAATACTCCGGAGTATATTTAAGAACGGAGGGAGTAGTGCACAACCGCATGCATGGGAGACTCAGACCGGTCATTGCGCCGCACTAATAGTGAGTAATGAGCAGTCAAATCATAAGCCCCACCTTTCCCACTGTAAGTTGCTCGGAAGAAGCAACCATCAATACGCTCTTCTTTGAATCCGCTCATACTACTCCCTCCGTCACTGTTTATAGAGCGCGTTTCGAAAAAACAATCTCTAGGACCAAGGCGACTAGCGATCGGCCTGAAAAATAGCATTGGTAGTTATAGCACGGCGTCTATTACTAGAGGAAATAATGCGTACACACATGCATGCAATGCTTCCACCCCGGGTACACACATGCATGCACTTACTCCACTCCGTAGTACATCGAGAGAAAATTGTGGACTTGATTGCGGTTACCCTGCCCTAATTAGTTGAGCGTTAAACCAAACGCGTCTAAAGTCTCTCTGGTGGTGAAAATACATGGAGAGAAATGCATCAGAATGAAGCGTGCCCTGTAAACTATGACGGAGGGAGGAGGAGTATGAAGGTGCAAAACCAAGTACGCGTGTGGCCAGTCGGTCAACGCAGTTCCTCTTGGCATATCGCTAACATGTGGGACCGGAGTGTGAGCAAACCGATCTCAATTGACGGCAAAATGGCCAACCCGCCGTTCCTTGATATAGACAAGGAGGGAGAACACACAGACGAGCTCGCATGGAGGCCAAGATATATTCGAGCATGGTTGATAGATATCATCATTACATGTTCGATGTTTTTAATACTACTATTGGGCTGTCGTTTTCTGCCCTTCTCCCGAATAAATGTGTACTTTATCAGAGATTAAAATAAAATAAGAGTACAGATGCTCCACCATGCGGTTCTAGTAGTAGTACTACTCGTACTACTAAACCTTGCGGTTGGCTCTTCGCCTCTTCGTGAAGTCAAACATTGATGGTACTCCGCATGTTGGGTACTACAGTGTATGTCTCTGGCAATCTGACACCGAATGAACTGCTGCATGTTCACCGCCTGGGCGAGGGTAGGTTGCATTAGTCAAAAGGCATAAGCGAGCTTCACCTTGTCCTGCAAGCTTCTCCTCATTCTGCCAATTGACAGGACACACCAAAAAGTAGTGCTAGTCCATACTCCCTCCTTTCCGGTTAATATGGCTTAATCTTTTTTGCGGGTTAATGAAAGAGCTTTATTCGTATATAAGCATTCTTAGGACGATCAGCCAAGAGACTGGTCACTAGGAAGCGAGGTACCCCGCAAAAAAAGAAGAAGGAAGCGAGGTGTTTCATCAAGCCAGCTCTCGGCCACATTCAAAGTTCAGCAAGCATGGTTCGCACAAAGATGCGCCGCAAGGTTTGCTGACCTGTTTACATGCTGAATAACAAAAAAGAGAAAATATTACCGAGCGCTCCTATTTGTAACAGGATATGAGCCAGAATTAAGCGAGTATTGTGGCGAGTTTTCCATGCAATCAACTTCCATTATCACATGCGAGAACCCTCGAAGAGAACCAAATGTGTTAAAGATTGATTTATCACATTTTAAAATAAAATAAGAGTGGAGACGCTCCTCCATCCGGTTCCTAGTAGTAGTACATACCTCTATAGTAGTAGTACTAGTACTAGTAAACTTTGTGCTTGGTTGTTCGCCTCTTCGGGAAGTCGAACAATAATGGTACTGGTACAGTGTATGCTTATGGCAATCTGACACCGAATTAACTGTTGCACGTCCACTGCATGAGCGAGGGAGACCTTGCATTAGTCAAAAGTTTCTCCTTGTCCTGCGATCCACCGCGCGCAAGCTTCTCCTGTCCTGCAAGCTTCTCCTCGTTCAGCAAGTTGACGGAACACGGCAAAGTAATGCTAGTCCATACTGCCTCCTTTCCGGTTAATATGGCTTAATTTCAAACGAGATAAATACACTGTCTATCACTGTATATCTATAAAAATACGGTCAGTGGACTCCATAATATGCTCATTGCGCTTAATATATACATTTTCCGGTGTTTATACGGTCACTAGCTCACCCTGGTTGAGTATGTGTGTGCATGCACGTGTAGGTTGAGCACTTGAGCGGGACCGTGTGTGTTCCGTCGTGTGCTCGGACATGCATGCATTAGGGCGTCGCGCGCGTTTTTGCGTCCATGTGTACGTGTGACTGTTGCATGCATGCATGAGGTTGTAGTCCCTCACATTCACATGTTCATAAGTCTATGCTTTGTCAAAATGTTGCATGCAAGGTTTAATCATTCGTTGTTCACGCATGCATTCCCGATATTAATACATTGTTAAAGACAATTTCTTGAGGAAAACGAGCCCATGAATTGAGTACAAAGGGGAGCAATAAGCCAGGACAGAGGGAGTACCAGTAGTGAACCGGAAGGAGGGAGTAGGTACTAGTAGTACTATGTAACAACGTGTAGTAACAGAATACCTCTATGCGCATCATGTCTACGTGTCATGCAAGAAAATAGAGATAAGTACAAGTGAGACTCAGGAACGGTCATACACGTAGGGGGGGTACATGTAGTGTCCACTAAGGAGCACTCAAATCACACAGTAAGTTAGTTGCAAGAAGCAACCATCATTTCACTCTTCAGTGACACGTGCGCAATATAAAATGGTTTATATGGAGAGAAAAAGAAAACCACTATATATACATTAGAAGAAGCCTAAGTTACAAGCCTGCTTGCTTGGGTTGCTCTCTTCACAAGCATAGAATGACGGTGGCCACACCGCTGGTCACAGATCCGGCCTAATCCCGCCGCTGGGGGAAGGGAACAATGTTCTGTGTAGACGCGGTCGACATCGGCAAGGAAGAAACCCATAGTCGGTGCTTCCCAATTGGGGGTCCCCGCGCTATGGGCTGATGTCGCCTCTGAACCGCCCTTCTAGCTATAGCCCGGCGTCCCAGGTACATCTTCCTTTTGGAGCCAGCTTGCTCCACTGCTGCAGCTCCCCACGTAGCTCCATCTCCATGTCGATCTTTCTCTACTTCTATCGGCTTCTATTTGTGATGAGTTTATCTCTCATGAACTAGTACCGGTACTATTATTCTAATCACACTTCTTCAATATCTTTGCCATCAGGGATGCTCAGCTCAATTTTAGTGGAACTGCACAAAAGCATCGTATGATCCGAGGGCGCCAGCCGTGTTTCCTTCGATAGGTTCTACCTAGCCAGGAAATTAAATCCTGTTTAGGGTTTAGGGTTTAAGTCGTAGTGACCCCATCAGTAGTTTTTCTTTTGTACATGCTCTCACAACTTTTGTCTTTAGTTGTGAAGTAAATATTGGCTATGATCTGTGAACCATTGAGATGCATCAACACACGTGTTAGTTTTTGTATTTGATGGAATGTTGTAAGGGGGCAACCTTGGAGAAAAAATGGAAACGGAGAGAAACCAACATTTCGTTTTGTTGGATCGCGCCATCGAGCAAAACCAACGTTTAAATTACGTCTGTCGCGTTCATGTCTCACCCTCCTCCATGGCTCCAGCCCACACGGTCACTCGGCATGCCACTCTGCGCAAACTGAGTATACGATAACTTTCCCGCCTGCTTGTCAATGGATCGCGCCATGAAGTACTAGCACTACTGGAAGAGATTGATGAATTGGGGGAGGAAGCCTAGCTGTAGCACGGACTCCCAAGAAGTTTTTACATGCATGTTGTGGCCGGCTATTGCGACCTTTGAACGTGGAGCAGTTGCGTGCACCGGGAAGTGGCGCGGGCGACACTCTCTCGGTCGGCGCGCCACTTCAATGCCGGCGCCAGTGAGAGGTCGCGTCCGCTCTGGCCGGGCATGAATGCGACACAGACCATTTCGGGCGGGAAGCACACGTGGGTAATGAAGAGGGTTCGGGTTGGTGAGGAGCGGGCGTGGCAGCCGTCCGGACGCCCGCAAACAAGAGATGTTGTACGTTAATATTGCTGCGTATATAATTAACAACATAACTAATGTGCCAGTTGGACAAATATAATTGGAGATGGAGATGGAGATGGAATTTTACGTAAACACGGATATGCATGTCTATGTCTATGTGTGTGTGCGCGACGACTCTCGCGACCAGGAAGTGGGGGCGTGTTTTTGATCGAGTTTTCTTTCTTGGCACGTTAAAAAATTGTTAGCCAGTTTTCGTTTCTTTTTTCCGGGAACGCGCGTATTCTATTTAAAACCACTGCTATGGAGAGATATTTTACTCCATTGTATATATAGCCTCTTGTTTCATAGGGTTTCTCGTGTCTCGCTCTCTCACCCTCTCCATATCAAAACAAGATGACAGTGTCCACTCTATCTCTCTCCTCACCGGTGGTCACAGATCCGGCCGAAGCCGATGTGCACCATCCACTCGGAGCCGGCGCTGGCGCGGACGAAGGTCCTCCGCGCCCTTGTTCGCTGCCGTCGTGTCGGAAGATCCCGCCCGCCCACCTAAGCGACATCTTGCCAACCTATGTTATAACTTCTTGCACTGGTCTAGCTCCCCACGTTGCTGCATGCGGGTTTTCTTCTATGCGACTACTCCCCAGCTCCCCATGTATAGTAGCTAGGGTTCGTCGGCTGGTCCAACATCACCTACTATTATGTAGGAAATGCCACTCGAAAAGTTGTCCTGGTTTATGCCTCAGTGGAGGTATACATGTTGTTTCGACAAAAAGTACATGGTGGTTGTGCGGTCATTGTCCATATGCTCCTATTGATGCTGCTAATCTAATACTATCACTCGTTAAATGAAGAAATGTTTGTTCTCGGGTATCCTAGTTTAGTTCCCATCAAGATAATCATGATGCTTCTGTTTGTTGGTGTACTTTTCATTAATTCTTATTGACAAGTGAGATGTCATTGTTAATCTTGTACCACTGCCAAAACAAAGTAAAAACACTATATCCGTTTTTTATATTTTTGCAAACAGTGATGCGTATCTCCATACCCGGGCCTGTCTTCCTCAATTTTGGTGGAACTGCACAAAATTGGATGGCCATTGTTGTTCCGCCTCACTATCCTCTGCCACGTGGTTCTTCCTTCCGCGAGCTTGATTACTGAGAAGAAACCTACCACAATGAGGATTTGTCGAACTTCGTAGGTGCCTCACCCAATCTTGATGCCAAATGGATGATGCATCACCACGATAACCTATCGATGCTCATGGTTGCGCCTCATGGCTGCATCGGCTGGTGAAGCTGATCGATTTTCAATGAAAAACAAGCTGTCTTCCATCAGTGCTCTTTGCTTGTTACCCACAAAGATGATATCCTTCATCAGTTCACCTTGGTTGCATTGGAGACGCAGTCGTCTTTCACGTTGGTGCAATTTTATCACACAATTGGCTATGAACCAAATGTTTCCTCGAAGAAGGATCGACGTTGGTACCGAGAGCATAAGTTTTGTACTGATTGCTAAGCCTTCTCACAACTTTGTCTTCAGCTCCCCTGTAATTTTATTTGTCCAGCTATTTACTTTGATTAAAGAAATGGTGTGGACTAAAAACCCGGATGGATGTAGTAGCCCTACATTTTTATTTACTCTGCATATTAGATTTGACTGAAGTCAAACTTTCTGAAGTTTGACCAAGTTTAGGCCAAACACAACAAACCATAATTATTGAGAGAGGGCAAACTGCACATACTCTCAAACCTTTCCGATAATTGAAATTGAAATTCTTTATTTGTACAAATTCTCACATGTTTCCGATAATTTGGCGCATGTGTGGTTGTTCACTTAAGGGAGGGTAGTTTACTGCAAATGAAGGACATGAAGTGCGACCAGGACGCGTGGATCGTTAGTTCATCGGAAGTAGTATATTTCTTCACGGGTACATTAAATACAGAGTTTTGTTTCGTACTTACACAATTTAAAACAATTGTTATGGACAGAATAAGAAAACCATTCCACTATATATTAGTAGTATACATGCGTACAATATGGACGCAGCTTCATTGACCTAGTGCACCTGCCTTTGGGTTTATGACAGGTGGGCCCAAAATGTGGCTGGCCCACCTGTCATACAGCCAAAGGCAGGTGCAGTTAAGGCACCGGAGCTCAGTCCATACTATATATGTAGTACTCCCTCCGTTCCCAAATATATGTCTTTCTAGAGATTCTAACAAGCGACTACATACGGAGCAAAATGAGTGAATCTACACTCTAATATATGTCTATAGACAGATGAGGCCGGGAGGCGTTTTGGATATTCGCTATATACATCTGTATGTTGTAGTCCATTTGAAATCTCTAAAAAGACTTATATTTAGGAACGGAGGGAGTACTATATAAGCTAGAGCCTCAACGCTTGTTCGCTAGGGTTTGCACTCTCCACACTCTCACCGCACTACATATATATACACACACACACCGGAGGCTCAGCGTTCCTTTGCTGGGGTTTGCTATATTCGCAGTCTCTCACCCTCTTCACCAGATCTAAACAAGACTGCGTTGGCCTCTGTCTCTCTCTCCCCCCTCACAGTTGGTGAAGGAGCCGTCCGGATCTCGTCGCACCGGGAAGGGGAGGAGGTGCAGCGTTCACTCTATCGCCTTCGGCGAGGGAGGCAATCCACTGTCAGCTGCGCTGTTCTCTTTCACCCAGCGCCTGTGCGGGAGGGCCATCGACCCCTTCTTCCTCACTGTTGTACGTAGTGTGGGCAGATCCATCCTCCCACTGCACGCCTAGCCACATCCCGACGATCCTAAGGTATAAGTTTCTTTGAAACCGTCATTGCTCTAGCTGCATGCGGATCTTTTTCGATTCTGTAGTCAAATCTAGGACTTGGTTCAAAGAGGAAAGAAGGGTGCGGTGGGGTGGAGCATGAATCTAGGAGGTGGTTCAATGAGGAAAGGAGGGAGGAAAAGTAAGATAGACTAGCTATGCAGCCGCTTTGTTGGTCGAAAAGGGGAAAGGGGGTAACCCAGTACACACGTCTGTAAGGAACTGATCTCTTTGTTGAAAAGGGAAAGAAAATGGGGGGTCGACTAGTTTTTGCAGGACTAGATTTGCTGCCCTCACATAGGAAAAAGGTTGAAAGAGAAAAAATATGGGACCAACGCAGATATGCTGCTTGGCAACATACTCTGCATCACCCATTTATACGTGTTGACGCACATGGTAATGGCATGTCCCATGTCCCATGTCCGATACAACTATTTTGCTGTTGTTAATTTAAGAATGCCGCTGGAAAATTTATGCAATGCCACTGTTAAATGTAAATTACATTTTTAACAAATGTTGTTTTAAGAGAATGTCTCTGTTAATATGAATCAATGCAATCGTTTGTTTTCCATCAAGATAACTTAGATCCTTCTTTTTGTCGCCGTATGTTCATCCTGCTTTATTGGCCAGTAATTGTTTCCTTTTTTGCCTCTATTAAAATAGGGATATCTATTCAACTTGTTGCTATAGCGAACTTAAATGTCACACCGGTGACTTTGCTTGATTTTAGTGCAACTACACAAAACGAGATTGGATTTCCTATACATGATCTTGTGTGCGTCATGAAAGATTGGTACCTGCCTTCTTCCACATGATCATGCAGTGTGCTTTGAGATGATGTGCCACTTGTCTTGGTACTATTTTAAATAAATGTTGAATTGAAGTTGTTGAATTGCTGTCTTTTCCCATTAAGTAGTGAACAAAAATGGGACCAACCCAGACATGATGCTTGTTGCTTTGTTACAACAAACTCTACATCACCCCCTTTATAAGTAGATGGAAGCACATGATGTTTTTGCGCCCACTCTCCCCTGGAACTATTTATGCTTTTTGTTAATCTAATGCCGCTGGTAAAATTAAGCAATGCCACTCTCATAAATGACTACTGAATCTTAGATCAAAACTGCAACACTTGTTAGGGATCGGCGGGAGTACCATTTCTGTTAGGGATCGGCTGGAGTACATGTTTAAGAAATGTATATAATGTCTCTGTTATTATATATTAGTTATAGTGTTTTACAAATAGTACTAGCCTGCTTTTTAGTTCTTTCTACATGTTTAACCAAGGTATTGTTAAGATAATGTCTCTGTTAATTTGAATCAGTCGCATTGTTTTAGGAATGGTACTTTTGTGCTTTGTCGTTCTTTATACATGTTGAAATAAGGCATTGTTAAGATAATGTCTCAGTTAATATGAATGAATCACACTGATTGAGAATTGCTACTCTCTTGCTTTGTTTTCCCTTAAGATAAGGTAGATCAGTACATGTTTTTCTTCTGGGAGTACAAGTCACCAACCGTTATTTCTCATTAATTGTTTCCCTTATACCTATTGTTGCTTACAGGGATATCAAAATTAAAGCTCGGTTTTATTTCGACTTTGATTTTAGTTGAACTACACAAAAGGAGCCAATGTGTCCAAGGCAAACTGCTGCATTAGTGGGTCCAGTTGGTCTTACCACTTTGCACAAGGAGTCACTGTTTGCGCTACATTACAGAAGGAATGATCGAGAAGATTTACAGAGTATTAGTAGACGCTGGTGACATGACTAGTCAGCAGAGAGCATGGGCAGCTTAACAACACGTGGAGTGCAAAATTCACTCCACAAGGAAAGGTATGACCAAGTCAGTTGCCCACGCATCTGTAACAAACGAGGTCAGTATCGGCCTTCATCCACATGATTGTGCTTTGTTATGTTGTGCTACTTATATTGTTGTATTGTTTTCAATAAATGTTTAATTCAAGCTATTGTATTGCTATCTTTTCCTGTTAATTCAAGCGACGTTTAATCAACTAGTACCATTATTATATTCATCACGCTTTTTCGGTATTTATGCAGACAGGGATGCAGAGCTTGATTTTAGTGGAACTACACAAAATGTTCAGATGGTTCGTGTCCTCCATAATACTTCATCATGCACAATACGTCGAATGGTTCTCTAATCATTCATCCTCACCTTGAGCCACTCGACTATCTGTTTGAATGGAGCTGCCAACTTCGGCCATTAAGAAGGGTAAGAAGGAAGACAAAAAGAGTGATTGGATGCTTTACTTGTGGTTCGGAGGAACACTGGGAAAACAAGTGCCCAAACAAGTACAAGAAGCCAGGACAGGACTCCAAGTCTGTCAATGTCACTCTAAGCAACAATGATGGGGCCTCTGGGTATGGTAATCTGTTTACTGTACTTTCAGTTTGTTAGCCCACCGATTGGTGGGTTGACACTAGGGCCAATATTCATGTGTGCGCTGATGTGTCTTTGTTTTCTCGCAGCATATAAATACGAAATCCACGGGGATGCTCAGCTTGATTTTAGTGGAACTG
The DNA here is from genome assembly GCF_018294505.1 of Triticum aestivum. Classification (NCBI taxonomy): domain Eukaryota; kingdom Viridiplantae; phylum Streptophyta; class Magnoliopsida; order Poales; family Poaceae; genus Triticum; species Triticum aestivum. Next base: position 29,256,286 of record NC_057796.1, on the reverse strand, counting down.
CACAAAATGTTCAGATGGTTCATGTCCTCCATAATACTTCACCATGCACAATACATCGGATGGTTCTCTAATCATTCGTCGTCACCTTGAGCCACCGGACTATCAGATGACAAAGTGATGAAAAACCCTGCCCATTCCACAATCATAGGCATTACATATTTTGAATGGGAAAAGCTTCTTAAAGTTTAATCATTGATGTTAGCAAGAAGACATTAGTTTAATATATAGGGACTAGAAAACCGTGTCAAATTTTGCTCATTGATGTTAGCCAGAAGACATGCATTTGATATTTTTGAGTGGGACGCCCTTTGCTGTGAGCAACGTCGATCGTTTTTTCCTATTCCTGTCTTCAGTTCAGATGTAAATTATCACTCTACTCAGATGCATAGTCACATGCATGTTGACTTATGTAAGGTATTTTAAGAGTTTGTTCTGAATATTGTCTATGTAATGCCAGGCCTTGTGAGTTTGATTGCAAAGTTGAGCTTGGAATGCGGTGACATGCGGCATCACGAGCTGTACACCGTGCCTCCTGAGAATAATGCTTCATATTGTTTTGCATATTGATCTAATGCCTGTGATTTGCATGTTAAGAAGATCATCCTCTTCTGTTGTTTCTGTTCTTAAGAAGTTCATTGTCTTATGTTTCATTGATAGCCTATACGACAACTTGGGTAGTTTAGAGGTGAAACCATATGATCTTCCGAAAAACTCATCATCTTAGGCCATGATTGGATCGTTGTTTTCCAACCAACACCGCTTGTAAAACTGACGCTTGTAAATAAAAGCAGATGGTATCGGGCGAAGCTCTTGGTTGGTCGATTTCGACTAGTAAAATATACACTGGTCTCTCAAATTACACGCGTAAACTCGCCGGTTTTTGTTATAGACCTGGGGCCATCGGTTTCATTACACTTGTATTTTACGCGTAGTTTCCGATGATGAGTAAATTACACTTTTATCTTAATATAGGTGTGAAACAATCCAGACCTCACAAGCGCGGCCTTGCCGTTTCATGCCGTCTCAGTCTCTCGAAGGTGCTCATAGGTGTCCGATGATCCTGGCTTCCTGAATGAGCAGCGGGCGTTGTATCAGACCATCCGTAGGGCCCGCAAGGCCCTCTCCGTCATCCTTCGAGTTGTTGCGCTGGCCGTGGTGCCGCCGTCTCGCGTTGTCAACATGGTCAACGAACATGAGGAATCAGGAGATGACTTTATTTGGACTGGATGACAGTAGGGACCTACTAGGGCCATAGCCGTACGTACGCAAGTTCCTCCTTATTATGTATATACAACTATATTTTTTTGCTTCCTCCTGGTTTTCTGACATCACGGTCCCACACCATCGTCAACCTATATGGTCAATAAACGAGAGAATTGCACAAGGAGCGGTCGACAGTTGGGACCCAGCAGCTCGAGCAGTATTTGTTTATTAAGGTGTAAGCAAAATTTTCCTTGAGCGATGTTTTTGTTGTTGTTCACAGGAGCACGGTATCAACTGGGCGGGCTTTGGCCCGTCTTTCCCATGCTATTATTTTATGTCGACCAAATATCCAGCCCAGATATTATTTTTTCAAGGTGAAAATGGCTAGCCCAGCTATACTCTTTTTGCGGAATACCCAACACATGTAAACTTGTTATTCTCCGCCCCGCTGGGCTGTAAATCTTTCCTATGAGGGATACATTAGCCCTAACAAGAAAATGGGCTTTAAGAAATAATAAATGGGATGTAATTATGGAAACTGGGCTGCAAATATACAAAAACGCACCAAGCAGGTAATTGGTTTCAAAAATATTATTGTTTGAATTAGGAAATTTTAATTTCATTACTTATTGCGTGCACAGTATTTCTTTAGATTTTTACCTAATACAAATTCATTTTGAAATTATATTTAATCTGACTCGAAATTTTGGGATAATTTTTTTTCAGATCCCATCAAAATGTGGGATTTTTGGTTGAATTCTGTTGTGAAAGGTTGGTTGAAATTTTTAATCTTTTTCCAGGCTAGAAAATGGGCTGTAATTTTAACAGACTGTAAATGGGTTGTTGTAAATTCCATTAGAATTCAAAAATGGGCTGTACACTATTAGAAATCGCAAATGGGCTATATGTTCTCTGCCACAGATGTGACGCATACTTGTGGGCCTACTATTTTTTTGAGAATTATAGTCAGTGACGCATATGGAAGCCTTGTGGGCCTACTAAGGCGTACGGAAGGCTTTCTAAACTTATAGTCAAGGCACGATTCTAGCAGGAGTGGCCGTTGGATGTCCATCCAACGGTTGTAGTGTTTCTTCAATCTCGGATATTCTTGCTTCAGCCGCCCAAACCACCGCTGGCAGTACCGCCTGCTATCGACTCCCGTGGCTGGCTGTGCTGCCGCGCAGGCTTCACCGGCCCACTCTACTCCAAAACGTCGTCCAGGCCATTCCTCTACTCACTAACACCTCCTGTTCTTCGATGGCAATGGTAGCCTCACACCGCAGCCGAACCAGTGAACCCTCGTACTCCCCTCCACGTGGGCATCCACTCCTGTGTCTTCGCCGGCTCCGGGTCGTTCCCCTTGTAAGACTCGCCATCGTTCACTACGTTGGTTCTCTCGGCGCGCCGTGGTCAACTTTGTCAACAAATGATAGCCATCGGATGAGGCATGTACGTGGATTGGCTAACAGTATGGACCCACATGGCCCATGGCCGCACGCACCAAGTGCCCCCGTATTATGTGAAAACAAATAATTTCTCCCCCTGACAGGTTTGACCCACCAGCTACATCTTCGCATGCAAGGAAGTGCTTCCTTTATTACGCGGAAATAAAAAGTTTCCTCTCCCTGACAGTTGGGACCCACCAGCTTTATTATGATCCTTTTCGTGAAAATATAGATTGTACCAAAGATTGTAAATTGTTTTATTTTTATTCTAACTCGAAAAGAAGAAATAAAAAACCAGAAAACATCTTCGCACGCAAGGAATGCCACCTTATAACGCGAAAAAAATTATTCCCCTTGCTAGCCGGGACCCACCAGATTTGGAGGCTGACTTGTGGGCCTACTAAGTTAACGCGTATAGCTTTGTCAACTTAGTCAATAAATGATTCTAGCTACACTGACCATTCGATGCTAATAAAACGGCCAAGATGCGTCTTCCGTGGCCGGCTGTTGCTCCAGCCGCCCAAACCTGTGCCCGCCATACCGCCTGCTCCAGCCTCCCGTGGCCGGCTGTGCTGCCACGCAGGCCTCACCGCTCGACCATACTACTACAGGCCAGGCCTTCCCTCTACTCACCGACACCCCCTGTTATTCTCCGGAGACGGTAGTCTCAAAGCGCAGCCGAAGCAGTCAACCCTCGTACTCCCCTCCGCGTGGGCATCCACTGTTGCGTATTCCCCGGCTCCGGGTCATCCCCTTCCTAGGTCGCGCCGTCGTCCACCACCTTGGTGCTCTTGGGCGGTACGGCGTCATCAACGCGGTCAAAGAACGACAGCCATCAGAAGCGGACTGTAAGTGGAGAGGCTGACAGCTGGGTCCATGGCTGCACGCAAGGAAGTGCCTCCTTATTACGCGCAAAATAATGATTCCTCCACCTGACACCTCGGACCTACCAGAAGGGCCTTTGTATTTCACGAAAAAATCATTTCCCCCTGACAGCTGGGACCCACCGGCTTTATCTTCGCATGGAAGGAACTTCCTTCTTACCCCCTGACAGCTGGGACCCACCAAGTTGAAGCGAAGGTAGCGTTATCTGTCTGGCCGCGAACGTGTACGTACATAGCTGTCGATCGGTGTCTCTGCAGCCATGTACCGTGGCCGCGTAAGGAGCGGCACGTGTTGAAGTAGAGGTGCCGACGTAGGATGTCAAGCAGTCCCATCTATATCGTGTACACGAACGTACGACCACACTGCAAGATAGTAAATACGGCTACGTACGTACATATGGGCGGGGACTCTAACGCGTACAGCAACTAATCCTGTTCATCGGAAGCCAACCGGCTGGGTCAGAATGGAGAAACTCCGTCGTGTTCATGGGGAGGCAACGGAACGCTTCGTGTTCATCGGGAGGCAACGGCATACGTCGTGTTCATCGGGAGCCAACCGGCTTGGACGGAACAACCGATCGAAACGAGGCATGGCGTTCCACAGAACGGATGAAATGGCCTTGTGTTCGACCGGCCACGGTCGAAACGGGATCCTATTCATCAGGAGGGGTCTGGCGTACCGCAAAATAGAGGAAACGAACTTCTCTTGGACCTCCTATGGTCGAAATGGGGTCCTGTTGATCGGGAGGGGTGTGGCGTACCGCAAAACGGAGGAAACGGACTTGTGTTGCAGCGCTACGATCGAAACGGGGGTCTTGCTCATCGGGAGGGCTGTGGCGTACCACAAAACGGGACTCCACGGGACACTGTTCATCTCCACAATCGACTGCCTCCACGGGCTACTGTTCATCCATCGTTGATACGTCTCCAACATATCTATAATTTATGAAGTATTCATGCTATTATATTATCCATCTTAGATGTTTAATAGGCCTTACTATGCACTTCTATATTATTTTTGGGACTAACTTATTAACCCAGAGCCCAGTGCCAGTTTCTGTTTTTTCCCTTGTTTCAGTGTTTCGCAGAAAAGGAATATCAAACGGAGTCCAAACGGAATGAAACCTTCGGGAAAGTTATTTTTGGAACGGAAGCAATCCAGGGGACTTGGAGTGCAGGGAATCAACGAGGAAGGCACGAGGCAGGGGGCGCGCCGACACCCCCTGGGCGCGCCCTCCACCCTCGTGGGCCCCTGGTGGCTCCCCTGATGTATTTCTTCCTCCTATATATACCAATATACCCTAAAACCTTCGGGAACCAGAATAGATCGGGAGTTCCGCCGTCGCAAGCCTCTGTAGCCACCAAAAACCAATCGGGACCCTGTTCCGGCACCCTGCCGGAGAGGGGAACCCTCACCGGTGGCCATCTTCATCATCCCGGCGCTCTCCATGACGAGGAGGGAGTAGTTCACCCTCGGGGCTGAGGGTATGTACCAGTAGCTATGTGTTTGATCTCTCTCTCTCTCTTGTGTTCTTGATTTGGCACGATCTTGATGTATCGCGAGCTTTGCTATTATAGTTGGATCTTATGATGTTTTGTTGGAGATATGCCCTAGAGGCAATCATGTGATGTTGATATTTCCATATGTATTCATGAGTCCTTTGTATTGTCCTTGAACATCATCAATGATATGTATTAATAAGTATGTGACTTGTTTGTGGAACTATGTATTGTATGATGATTGTTTTAATGGTCCCTAGTTGATAAGGTTGTGCGGACACATATCCTTGACTAGTATACGACTCGGTTGATGACTATGTTTCACAAGTCATGTGCATGGAGATGCTAAACCAATAGTATGGGCTCGGGGATGGAGATCACCGAGCCGGACAGACCCACTTTGAGACGCAGCGAGATATAGTCATCTGTTAATCTCAAGTGCAATGTCTATTTCATGTCCTAGACCTGAGGTCCTCGCATGTTCTCGGGATGAGGATCGACTCACTTAGGGCCTATCAAACGCTACTCCGTAACTGGGTAGTTATAAAGGTAGCTTTCGGGTGAGTCGTGAGACATGCCGCGAGACATGGTTGACCAAGATGGAATATGCCCCTCCTATTTGGAGAGATATTCTCTGGGCCCTCTCGAGTGATCAGATTCGGAAAGCATGGCCATGCAACTTGGGTTAAGTGTTAACCCAGTTCGGGAATCTGTATCATGGTTTCGAGAAGAGAGGTCGAGCTAACACAAGGGTGACAAGTACTCGCCTTGAGCTCGACAACAAATATCGTGAGGCAAAAGGAATGTTGCATATGCCACATTGTTGAGGTTCCTCAAATGACTTTACGCCCACATGGGAGTTGGCACGTTCTGCTAGGAGCCGCTACCAACTATCGACTCTGGTCGTGTCCATGTGTACGTGAACCTATAGGGTCGCACACTTAAGGGGCTGCAGCCCATTCGAATTGGATCTGAGTGGAAAATGGATATGGACTCCTAGTGGGCTCAAGTGTTGAGCCCACCTCGGAGGTCTATATAAAGGGGAGTGGGCACACCACTTAGGGTTGATCGAATTGAACCCTTGTTAGCCACCGCCACTCCCCACGCCCATGCCGCGCAACCGGACCTAGTAGTCCGCCGCTCGACGCTGCTCCCCGTACGTGTGGATACCTTGGAGGCATCACATCTGCGGTGCTTGGACGAACCGTTCGAGGGCACCGCGAGGTGCCGTTCACGGGAGATCACCGTTCACGGGTCTTCGCTGTTCGCGGGAGATCGGCAACGCGAGGAGGAGACGGCCCGAGAGATCGGCTACACGCATCACCAACTCTACTTCCGCTGCGGTGACTGCGCGTCTAGTGGTAAACCCGATCCCGTGATCTATTTCCAGCAGCATGATCTTGGGTGCACGGTAGAAAATTTTATTTGGCGCTAGCGTAGCATACCGCGTGTTCCAACATGTTTCTCCCCCTCTACTCTCTTGTAATGGATTAAGTTTCCCGTTTGAAGTTATCTTAGTAGATTGAGTCTTTAAGGATTTGAGAACACTTGATGTATGTCTTGCGTGGGATACCCGTGGTGACAATGGGGTATTCTATTGATCCACTTGATTTATGTTTTGGTGATCAACTTGCGGGTTCCGCCCATGAACCTATGCATAGGGGTTGGCACACATTTTCGTCTTGACTCTCCCGTAGAAACTTTGGGGCACTCTTTGAGGTCCTATGTGTTGGTTGAATAGATGAATTTGAGATTGTGTGACGCATATCGTATAATCATACCCACGGATACTTGAGGTGACATTGGAGTATCTAGGTGACATTAGGGTTTTCGTTGATGTGTGTCTTAAGGTGTTATTTTACTAAGAACTCTAGGGCTGTTTGTGACACTTATAGGAATAGCCCAATGGATTGATCGGAAAGAATAACTTTGAGGTGGTTTCGTACCCTACAATAATCTCTTCGTTTGTTCTCCGCTATTAGTGACTTTGGAGTGACTCTTTGTTGCATGTTGAGGGATATTTATATGATCCAATTATGTTATTATTGTTGAGAGAATTTGCACTAGTGAAAGTATGAACCCTAGGCCTTGTTTCAATGCATTGCAATACCATTTGTGCTCACTTTTATCATTAGTTACCTTTCTGTTTTTATATTTTCAGATTACAAAAACCTATATCTACTATCCATATTGCACTTGTATCACCATCTCTTCGCCGAACTAGTGCACCTATACAATTTACCATTGTATTGGGTGTGTTGGGGACACAAGAGACCCTTTGTTATTTGGTTGCAGGGTTGCTTGAGAGAGACCATCTTCATCCTACGCCTCCCACGGATTGATTATCCTTAGGTCATCCACTTGAGGGAAATTTGCTACAGTCCTACAAACCTCTGCACTTGGAGGCCCAACAACGTCTGCAAGAAGAAGGTTGCGTAGTAGACATCAACCGTCGACCTCCTCCAGCCTCCACCTACGACTGTTCATCCACAGCCTCCTGTTCATGCAGCCTCCACCGCTCCTCCATCGGCTACTGTTCTACCAGGCCTCTCCAATGGGTCCTGTTCAACCACCCCTCCACGGGCTATGCCGGGGGAAACCGACACCTATGGAATCACTGGGATTCCTTCTATGGTTGGCGGGCACGAGGTTGTGCAAAGAGCGGGTCTGGCAGGAAGCACACGGATCGTTTACGCAGGTTCGGGCCGCGGAGATGCGTAATACCCTAGTCCTGCTTTTGTGGATGTATTTGAGTGTTCTTGTGTTTTTTAGCTAGCTACAGGGTGTAACTTGCCCAGAAGATCTGAATCATTCTCCTGGTCGCCTCGGGCCTCCTTTTATAGGAAAAAGGGGTTGCCACAGTGGCACACATGAGGTGGAAAGGTCTACAGTCGATAAGCCTATCCTCTGGTACCGTTGGACAAACGCATTTAATCCGCTGCCGACGTGCCCCTCTCACTTTATCGGGCACAGCAAGGAAGCACATCCCAGTCGTCGCCGCCTCGCCCGGTTCCAACGCGCGTCCGAGCTGACGACGTGTTGGTGTGCCACGTTGGCTGGTTGCTGGGCTGGCGCGGTGGTTGAGCCTTCACGAAGGGTCGCATGCCACCACGCAGGTGCTTGCTGAGTCGGTGTAGAGGTCGCCCGTCGCCACGCAGGTGCCTGCCCAGCTGATTGAGCTAACAGCTGCTTGGAGACGGCGGTGGAGTATTGGCAGGCGCGGGCCTGGCTATGGCCCCGCTGATGCCCTCGGCAAGGGTCTTGCCGTGGCGTTGCAGTCATCCCCGGCAAGGCGCTTGCCGGTGGGCTTGCGGATTTCCTCGCCTAGGATCCCGCCGAGGGTCGCTGTCTTCTGGTCCTCATATGATCCTGTGTATTTATGATCTTGACAAAGATCTGCATGCCACCACGGAGGTGCCTCCCGAGCCCTGGTTCCAATGTAGTTGTTGACGGCGTTTCGAACCTTTGGGCTCAAGGGTGGCTCGCTCTGCTGGCATTGGGCAAGTTGCCCCGGCAAAGCTCTTGCCGGGGCCGCGGAGGTCGCCCCTTTGCTCTTTGTGTTTCTGGTTTTGGCGTTGCCTTGGTTGTCTTTTGCTTCGGCTTCCATCCTGTGCCCTGCTAAGTGTGGTCGCGGCGCGCGGCTCTGACTGCCCGTGCACAAGTAAAGGGGTCAAAAGGAGAGCCCCTACTTTTGTACACCGATAGGAGCCCCCGGGTCTGGGCCACACATAAGGGCGACGCGTTGTTGGGCCAGGCCCAGAACGGTGCGCGGGCAGGTGGGGCGGATATTTACCGTAGTAACTTCTCGTCCGCTGTGCTTCTCCATGACACGCGTTGAACGCACGACATGGAGAGTCATGCGTGACGTGGGGGTCATGCGTGGGGTGGTTCCCGCACGCATGCGTCACATCGCAGTTAATGGGAAAAGAGGCGGCTCGCGCCTTCACATAAAAAGAGGGAGACGCAGAGGCGAGCCTCATCTACTGGGTGGACTCGGGTTGCGGTTTTCAAGGCGCCCGTGCCCCACGATCACGGGGTGGGGAACGGTCGCCTCACCCATCCTTTCGATTCTGCTCGCTTGCCATGTGTCCCTCATGCAGGTGGTAGGCGGGAAACCGGGCCGTCGCCGATTGGGGCAACGGGTCGCTCCCGATGACAGGATTGGTCGAGTGGGGTGGCCGAGCCTCGACCCCGCCCCTTTATAAAAAGGGGGCAGGGGGATGGCACCCCCATGTTCTTTCATCGTCCATCTCCTTCGACCTCCGCTCCTTTCTTCCATTTGCCATGGCGAGAGGGGGCGCCGGCCCTTCAACGGTGGCAGCGATGGTCGCTGCTCGACAGCGCGTCCCTCCTTGTCACATCCTAGCTAGTCCATGCATTAGAGTGTTGCATCATGTTTCTTTTTTTCCAGAAACTTGAAATGGGGAAGACAGAAACCCCATCACCCCCTGTTAACAACTAGGGTTTACTAAAAATAATTTCAATGAACCTGAAATGCCCTTCTAAAATGTTCATCATCTCTGCCTTGGTCTTAAACCACTGCCAAAAGTGATGCACAAATTTCTAGGACATCTTAAGGTCACTGGATTAATTCTTTATCTATTTGCATTTGGGCATTTAAATGCTATAGAATAATTTAAATGCCCAAATAATTCTAGATTTCAGTGAGGGCTGTTAGGAATAATCCCAACAGAGCCCACAATTATTTGCAGGATTTTTGGAAACGTTTTAGTATTTTTAATAAAGCCACACAGTTACAGAGAAAAATAGGAAAAACAAAACAGAATAGAGAGAGGGAGAGAATCTTACCTGGCAGCCCACTGGCCGGCCCAGCACTGTGCTGGCCCGCGCCAGTCTGCTGCTTCCTCTTGCCAGAGCAGGCAGAGAGGTGACGCCGGCGGGCACGAGCTCGCCACGGCGCCACCTGCTTGCCGCCCGCGCTGCTGGACGCGCTGGTCGACCTCCGTCGCCCGCTCGACCGCCCCGACACCCCCATTCGCCCCCTACACCTCTCCCTCGCCTCGCCTCCGCCATGGCCGACGCTGCCGAGCTCGCGCCGGCGTGAACCTCGCAGCCACCGTGCTCACCTCACCTTCCCGTGCTGTCCAGCAGCTCTGTCTCGACGCCCTCGTCCTCTCAGCCGAGTCAGGCAACGCCGAACGGCCTGCATCGCCCCCTGCACCCTCGACTTCGCCGCCTCTGCTCCGAGATCGCCGGCGACCTCCCGACGTCGTCAGCCCGTTCCCGACCACGCCGTTTGCTTCTACGTGACCGCAGTGAGCTCTGCTACCTTCTCCCCCTTCTCGTTATCGCTCTCGAGCTCCGTAGCAACTGCACATAGCTCACCCGCACGCGCCGCCGCCGAGCTCGTCGCCGACGAGGCTCCGCCATCCAACGGTCACACCACCATGGCCGTTAGCTTCACCGCATCTCCAGGAGCCCATAGCACCATCGCACGCCCCTCCCCGTGCTCTCTAGCGACGGGTTCGACTATACCCGTACCCCGGCAGCCGCACAGCTCGTCGCCGGCGTCGATTCCGGCGACCCCGAGCTCCACCACCACCACCAATCGATGCGGCTCGTTCCCAGCTGCGTGTAGATGCTCTCCGCCGCCCATTTGGTCACTGGAGCACGGATCCCGCACCCCACCGCCGCGTCTGGCCTCGCCGGCGGCTAAACGCCGGCGCGTCAGCTTAGTTGACCAGGGGTTTGACCTCCCCTGGGTCAATGACAAGTGGGGCCTGCCTGCTAATTAACCTGGATTAACTTTTAATTAATTCTAAATTAGTTAGTTTACTAACAGTGACACTGACGTGTGGACCCCACACGTCAGGTTTGACCTAGACGACCCCGCTGACCAGCTGACGTCACCCTAACGCAATGCTGACGGATTAATTTAATTACTGGAATTATTTTTATACAGGAAATTCCAGAAAATACCACAAACTTCGAAAAATCATAGAAAATAATCTATAGCTCAGAATGAAAAGATTTATATATGAAAAATGATCAAAAAAATCCAATATTTCCATCTGCACTGGTTTCATGCATGTTTAAGCACATTAACCTGCTGTCTAGTACAGAACTAGACAAAGCACTAATAAGAGCCACTTATGAGCTTGGAATTTGAATCTTTGATTCAAAATGGTCCATACCCATCTGATCTTAGTTTCATTAGCCCAATACATTCATTTTGCCATGTCTCATGCATGCATCATATTATTGCACATGCTTGGTGTTGATTGTGCTTCGATGTATTCTTCGTGGTAGGTTCTGCCTCCGAGGTTATTCACGATTATCCGACTGAAGGGCAGTAACCTACTACCACTCCATCATGCAAGCAAACCCCCTTGTTCATTCCGATACAATCCCACTCTCTCGCTCCTGTTCTCTTTTATTGCGTTAGGACAACAACGATTCATCTGTTACTTGCTGTGGTAGTTGAACCCCTTATCCTCTGCATGACCTGTCATTGCCACAGTAAATAGATGAAACCCACTAGCATGAGTAGGAGTTGTTTGAGCCCTGATGTGCCTACTCATTCATGCTTGTTTGTCATGCCTGCTACTGCTTAGAGTTGAGTCGGGTCTGATTCATCGGGGATGAGTTGGAATGGTGATGAACATGTCCTACTGTTGAGAGCTAAGTGTTTGAACACGATTTGGTAAAGGTAGCGGTGAGAGGCCATGTAGGAGTACATGGTGGGTTGTCTCGTTGAAACCGTCCTCAGGAACTGAGTTCTGTGTTTGTGATCCATGAACAGCTACTACCACGCATTGGAATGCTTAAGTGCCCCTCTCAACTTATTAATCAACCTGATCTCTGTCCAGGAGTTGCAACTAGTTTCTGGTGTTTGTAGGTAGTGTTAGTAGTCTACCAAGTGGCACCCGGTACAGGTGGGCTTGGGACAGACTAGGCACCGTGGCCGGGTATACCAAGCGTCGCCCGTTTGGTGGGCTTGGGAACCCTGTACACATCGTTTCGGGCCATGAGCGACACCCCGGCCGGATCTCCTTGTGGATGGAACCCGAATAGGCGATAAACCTGGACTAGAGACTTGTGTGATTAGTCAGGTCGTGGCCGACTCCCTCGCCAGGCTTCCGCTTGAAGGTTGCCGAGATACACGACGTGTACATGGTGGTAAGTGGCGAGAGCATGTGTGAAGTACACCCCTGCAGGGTTAACATCATCTATTCGAATAGCCGTGTCCGCGGTAAAGGACTTCTGGGTCACCTGTACAGTTCATAGACAAGTGAAAGTGGATACTCTAAAATGCGCAAAATAAGCGTGAGTGCTATGGGAGGCGTCTCGTAGGTAGACGGGAGCGGATCCATAGTGGTGTATTGAATGGTTAATATGTGGACTCGTGTGCGCCACCTCAAAAGAGTTACTTGTAGTCGTTGTTTAGGATAGCCACCGTATCAAAGCTGGCTTGCTGCAGTTAAACTCCACCACCCCCTTTGTTGATGCCGATGCATATGTAGCTAGTTCTGATGTAAGTCTTGCTGGGTACATTTGTACTCACGTTTGCCTACTTTATGTTTTGCAGAGAGACGTCAGTCTCGCTAGTAGTTCCATGTGGACTTCGACGTTTAGCTTGATACCTCAGCTACGATCTTGTGCCCTCGGCAGGATCTGGTAGATAGTCAGGCTTCTCAGCCTTTTCCATTTGTAGATGTCTGTACTCAGACATGTTAAGCTTCCGCATGTGCTTTGACTTGTATGCTCTGAATGTTGGGTCATGAGACCCATGTTTGTAATATCTCGCTCCTCGGAGCCTAATGAATAAATACTTTGAGTCGTAGAGTTTTGTTGTGATGCCATGTTGTATTTACACATATCGAGCATATTGTGTGCATGATTGAAATGCTTGGTATGTGTGGGATCCGCCAACCTAGTTGTTTATCCTTGGTAGCCTCTCTTATGGGGAAATGTAGTCTTGTGCTTCCATGAGCCATAGTAGTCCGCTACAGCCCGGTTCACCGGAGTCCTGCTAGCCCAGCACTACTGCTCCGGAACACTTGACTGGCCGGAATGTGATTCACTTCGTTCCTGTGTCTGTCCCTTCGGGGAAATGTCACGCGGTGACATCCGGAGTCCTGCCTAGCCTGCTATATCCCGGTTCACCGGAGTCCTGTTAGCCCAGTACTACAGCCGGATTCGCACGCTGCTGACCGACATGCTCGATGTTGATTCATGTATGCCTGTCCCCATAAGTTAGTGCCACTTTGGGTTCACGACTAGTCATGTCGGCCCGGGTTCTCTGTCATATGGATGCTAGCGACACTATCATATACGTGAGCCAAAAGACGCGAACGGTCCCGGGCCATGGTAAGGCGACACCCGTGGGAATACTGTGCGAGAGGCCGCAAAGTGATATGAGGTGTTACCGGCTAGATCGATGTGACTTGGTATCGGGGTCCTGACAGCTTTGGTATCAGAGCCTGACTGCCTGTAGGATTACCAAGCCAAACTGGTCGAAGTTGTGTCTAGAAATGCTTTAGTTATGTAAGGGAATTGATTGTGGGAGGGAACGTAAGCCTCTTTTTACTCCTTTACCTTATGCCCTTCTAATCTGAGTCACCCTCTTCTCTTCTACGGGGATTAAGAACTAGGCTTCTCATCTTTCTATCAGGGTCACGTGTTACTAATCTGTAGACTTGTAGGATTGTTGGATTTAAGCCCCAGTTCAGTTTCTTCTACTTCCGTGTGTTCATAGTTGGTGTCAGAACCTTGATATTGTGATGTTGAGTGGTTATGCCACCATTTTGCAGGATGTCTCAAATCCTTTCTGAGCATTTACAGCCGTTATGCTGTTCGAGTCATCCCAGGTTTCTAAATAGTCTAATGCATTTGCAAATCCCTTCTTTCTGTTCCCGGTGTTTCTTTGGGCCAGTTTAACCACACTAATCGGTGAGTTGAGGTACTCTGTTGCCTCGACATATATGTTGGAGCTATTATTATGACCCTAGGTGTCTTGGAGGATCACCTAGTAATCTAGCCATGTTTTGTGTTCCTAGTGTGATGATTCTGGCCATCATTCCCGAAAGCATCCCGTGATGCCACTTAGTTAGTAGGCATTCTATTTCTGGGTTCTTGAACCCAAGATTCACCCTACTTACTTCATGTTGATAGTGTTTGCTAGTTCCTTTAGGATATTAGTAACCTTTGCGATAGTCCTCGAGGTCCATGGTATTTTCCTCTTCTAGATACCATGAACGACTTATAGCAGAAGTTCCTCGTTGAACCGAAAGATCACAACCAGAGTGCTCTTGATGAGTTCTCGATTCTATGTTGTGACTCTGCCAGTTCTACCTTTCTGCATGGGTTATCCGGAAGAAATATGTTGAACTCGTTCGACATGCTAATCTATGCACCCACAACTCAGAAAACCGTATGTTTCTTTGAGTTGTCCCTCTTTAGTTGTTTTCTGACCTTCGTCTATCAATTGATAGTCAAGAGTATGTGTCCATTCGTTCATCGATGCCTATTATTCTTGTAGTCCATCAAGTCGTTCTATTCCGGAATGACTAGGAGAAACAAACTCCAGTACCTCGTCCATCTCTGGGATTGGGTCAAAGTAGTTGTAATCCACAGATCAAAATGCCAAACCAGTTTTTTTTCTGTTCTACCTTCGAGTATTACCCCCTTTATGTCGAGAATATCGTAGGATTTGCACCACCTCTTATGAATTCTTGACGCAGTGATACTCCTCGCCATCATCACTCATTTCTTGTTCCCGTGTTGTTGCAACCGGAATGCCGACAAGTGAACTATGATGTGTGAAATCAATACTCCTAGCAACTCCGTTGCTTGGTAGTTAAAGGACAATAATTTCATCCTTAGCGTGTTGGTTATTAATCACATCCTAAGGTTTATCGTGCTAGCTAGTCCTTATTTCCGGTGCACTCTTCGATCAATGAGTTAGGATTATTCAATCCCTTAATTATTTGATCATATCGTCTTGCTCTGAAAGGCGAGATTGTTCTCGAGCCTAGTAACATATCGATGGTTTGTGATTTTTCGAATATCTTCTCGGAAGTGTTACCAGGTTGTCACCTGACCGCTATGTTGAGTTCATGATCAAGTGGGTTTCTTGTAAACCACCCCTTCTCCAAGAATCCGTGTTGGATACCCCTGAGCTAGTTAGTTAATCCAAACAACAACTTGGAGAGTTGGAAGATAAAAGCTTATCTGACTTAGTTCATCACTAAGGGATATCTTTTGGTGTGTGTGTTGAAGAAAGATGATATCTTCATTGATTGATCCTTCTGATCAACTGTTGGATCTACTGTCTTGTCAATACTTTGATTTGAGTGTGGGCTATCGTCAAATCAAATCAGAACCAACGATGTTCGTAATGTTGTCTTACTCGTGGTTGATTCCTCGAGCATACACCATTATATCTTTTGGTCTGACCAATGCTATCTTCGTGTTCACTTAATTATGGATTTCCATCTATATGGGAGCCTGGATAAGTTGTTGCTGAGTCCATCGGCAACATTTTTATCTCCTCCATGATTCATAATGAACATATAAGCTAGTGTTGGAAACTTTTTGAAAGCATTTTCTTCGTGCTAGCTCATGAAGTATATGTTTGGATGAAAGAAGTGACTTCGTCTAAGCTCATGTGCATTAGTTGTAAGTTTCCGCCGTGAACTCGAGAAAGCTTGTTTTTGCTTCCTTTGGAATCATCCCAAGTCAGTCATGCATATGTGCGAAGTATTCTGTGGTCTGGAGACTTGCAACCTTCATTCTATATGTATCCCTAGCACACCAAGCCACTGGTTGAATTGTTCAAGGAGAAGAAGTTCCTTCCTAAGAGCAAGACTTATGTAAGGGCTTCGATATCCTCAATGATGGATCCCAACTAGAGCTCGATAGTGTTTTGTTGCAAGACTTCTATGTGATCATGCTTGTCTTGGACAACGTGTTCACATGTATGTAGTAGAACCAGCTCATGTTTTGGAGCTTGCTATCGTAGTTCATTTCCCGAGAATCTCGCAACATCATCTCGTCGGTTTGTGTTGCAAACTTTCTTTTCCAGACATGCTGTCTGAAATATCCTATTACCAACCAGATCTGAATCTCAGGCAGATATGAT
Organism: Triticum aestivum; assembly: GCF_018294505.1. Lineage (NCBI taxonomy): Eukaryota > Viridiplantae > Streptophyta > Magnoliopsida > Poales > Poaceae > Triticum > Triticum aestivum. The sequence continues at coordinate 29,240,150 of NC_057796.1, read as the reverse complement.
TGTTGGAACTTTTCCAAGATCTATGATGTAGGTCCCGACAAGGTTGATGTTCTGGCCGACACACCTATTCGGAAGATCTATCATGGTAGTATCTGGATTGAGCTATTTGACCATCTTCTCCATGAGGATTTTGTGCGACTTCTTCTAGAAGTTGCTCTTTGGGGATTCTTGTGCTCTTAGTTTCTTTGATTATACTATAACCATTCAAACAGTGGAATCACTCTCGACTATTGAGTTTTCCCCAGTTACTAGAATCATTCCCAGCATTTGCATTTTGTTCCCAGCTTGCACCCGCCATTGTGCCATTTTACTATGATCTGCCTTCTCAGTAATTGTTACTCAGGATCATCCTCAAAAGTGGGCTTACCATGGGTCCCATCCATTTCCGATGATGAAAAAAATCATCCATTGTGTTGTCTTCAACAAGGTAGTCCCCATCATCAATTCTAGTTTGAGTATGCCATCCTTTCGAACACCTTTAAACGAACCTTTGTAATTTGCCTTAGGCTGGTATGAAGAGTTTCAATGATCTATGCATCAAAAGTAATTCTTTTTTGCACTTAAGGAAATATTTCCACGAGTCACCTCCCCCAAGGTGTCCCGTTATGGAATCATGGAAAATATTTTCCTCGCTGCTTTGAAACCCTCGTCAAATTGATTCTTCCGCCCCTCCTGATGCATGTTTTGCCTCTCAGCTCCAGAGATGTTTCTATATCTCATTCTGTGAATTGATCTTGTGATCATTAAGATGATCCTAAGTTGCTCGAATCTCAGAAAGATCGATTCTTCTAAAATTCTCTCTCTCTACTCATTGTTATGTTGGATGTAGTTCTCAAAGCAAGACGTCGAGATCAAGGTGATGCAATGAATCAACATCTTCGAGAAGAGCAATTGGATCATGAAGATTGTGTTAGTTTGTGTCCCCTCTGTCTTCTTACCTCACGTCTTGAATCTCGGGACGAGATTCTTGTTTAGTGGGGGTGAGTTGTCACATCCTAGCTAGTCCATGCATTAGAGTGTTGCATCATGTTTCTTTTTTTCCAGAAACTTGAAATGGGGAAGACAGAAACCCCAGCACCCCCTGTTAACAACTAGGGTTTACTAAAAATAATTTCAATGAACCTGAAATGCCCTTCTAAAATGTTCATCATCTCTGCCTTGGTCTTAAACCACTGCCAAAAGTGATGCACAAATTTCTAGGACATCTTAAGGTCATTGTATTAATTCTTTATCTATTTGCATTTGGGCATTTAAATGCTATAGAATAATTCAAATGCCCAAATAATTCTGGATTTAAGTGAGGGCTGTTAGGAATAATCCCAACAGAGCCCACAATTATTTGCAGGATTTTTGGAAACATTTTAGTATTTTTAATAAAGCCACACAGTTACAGAGAAAAATAGGAAAAACAAAACAGAATAAAGAGAGGGAGAGAATCTTACCTGGCAGCCCACTGGCCGGCCCAGCACTGTGCTGGCCCGCGCCAGTCAGCTGCTTCCTCGTGCCAGAGCAGGCAGAGAGGTGACGCCGGCGTGCGCGAGCTCGCCACGGCGCCACCTGCTTGCCGCCCGCGCCGCTGGACGCGCTGGTCGACCTCCGTCGCCCGCTCGACTGCCCCGACACCCCCATTCGCCCCCTGCACCTCTCCCTCGCCTCGCCTCCGCCATGGCCGACGATGCCGAGCTCGCGCCGGCGTGAACCTTGCAGCCACCGTGCTCCCCTCGCCTTCCTGTGCTGTCCAGCAGCTCCGTCTCGACGCCCTCGTTCTCTCAGCCGAGTCAGGCAACGCCGAACGGCCTACATCGCCCCCTGCACCCTCGACTTCGCCGCCTCTGCTCCGAGATTGCCGGCGACCTCCCGACGTCGTCAGCCCGTCCCCGACCACGCCGTTTGCTTCTACGTGACAGCAGTGAGCTCCGCTACCTTCTCCCCTTCTCGTTATCGCTCTCAAGCTCCGTAGCAACTACACGTAGCTCACCCGCACGCGCCGCCGCCGAGCTCGTCACCGCATCTCCAGGAGCCCGTAGCACCATCGCACGCCCCTCGTCGTGCTCTCTAGCGACGGGTTCGACTACACCCGTACCCCGGCAGCCGCACAGCTCGTCGCCGGCGTCGATTCCGGCGAACCCGAGCTCCACCACCACCACCAATCGATGCGGCTCGTTCCCAGCTGCGTGTAGATGCTCTCCGCCGCCCATTTGGCCGCCGGAGCACCGATCCCGCACCCCACCGCCGCGTCTGGCCTCGCCGGCGCGTCAGCCTAGTTGACCAGGGGTTTGACCTCCCCTGTGTCAATGACAAGTGGGGCCCGCCTGCTAATTAACCTGGATTAACTTTTAATTAATTCTACATTAGTTAGTTTACTAACAGTGACACTGGCGTGTGGACCCCACACGTCAGGTTTGACCTGGACGACCCCGCTGACCAGCTGACGTCACCCTGACGCAATGCTGGCGCATTAATTTAATTACTGGAATTATTTTTATACAGGAAATTCCAGAAAATACCACAAACTTCAAAAAATCATAGAAAATAATCTATAGCTCAGAATGAAAAGATTTATATATGAAAAATGATCAGAAAAATCCAATCTTTCCATCTGCGCTTGTTTCATGCATGTTTAAGCACATGAACCTGCTGTTTAGTACAGAACTAGACAAAGCACTAATAAGAGCCACTTACGAGCTTGGAATTTGAATCTTTGATTCAAAATGGTGCAAACCCCCTTGTTCATTTTGCCATGTCTCATGCATGCATCATATGGTTGCACATGCTTGGTGTTGATTGTGCTTCGATGTATTCTTCGTGATAAGTTCTGCCTCCGAGGTTATTCACGATTATCCGACTGAAGGGCAGTATCCTACTACCACTCCATCAGGCACAGCGAACCCCCTTGTTCATTCCGATACAATCCCACTCTCTCGCTCCTGCTCTCTTTTACTGCATTAGGACAACAACGATTCCTCTGTTACTGGCTGCGGTAGTTGAACCCCTTATCCTCTGCATGACCTGTCATTGCCACAGTAAATAGATGAAACCCACTTGCATGAGTGGGAGTTGTTTGAGCCCTGATGTGCCTACTCATTCATGCTTGTTTGTCATGCCTGCTACTGCTTAGAATTGAGTTGGGTCTGATTCATCGGGGATGAGTTGGAATGGTGATGAACATGTCCTACTGTGTTCTGTGTTTGTGATCCATGAACAGCTACTACCACGCATTGGAATGCTTAAGTGCCCCTCTCGACTTATTAATCAACCTGATCTCTATCCAGGAGTTGCAAATAGTTTTTGGTGTTTGTAGGTAGTGTTAGTAGTCTCAAAGTGGCACCCGGTATAGGTGGGCTTGGGACAGACTAGGCACCGTGGCCAGGTATACCAAGCGTCGCCCGTTTGGTGGGCTTGGGAACCCTGTACACATCGTTTGGGGCGGTGAGCGACACCCCGGTCGGCTCCTTGCGGATGGAACCCGAATAGGCGATAAACCTGGACTAGAGACTTGTGTGGTTTGTCAGTTCATGGCCGACTCCCTCGCCAAGGTTCCACTTGAAGGTTGCCGAGATACACGACGTGTACATGGTGGTAAGTGGCGAGAGCGTGTGTGAAGTACACCCCTGCAGGGTTAACATCATCTATTCGAATAGCCGTGTCCGCGGTAACGGACTTCTGGGTCACCTGTACAGTTCATAGACAAGTGAAAGTGGATACTCTAAAATGCGCAAAATAAGCGTGAGTGCTATGGATGGTATCTCGTAGGTAGACGGGAGCGGATCCATAGTGGTGTATTGAATGGTGAATATGTGGACTCGTGTGCGCCACCTCAAAAGAGTTACTTGTAGTCGTAGTTTAGGATAGACACCGAGTCAAAGCTGGCTTGCTGCAGTTATACTCCACCACCCCCTTTGTTGATGCCGATGCAAATGTAGCTAGTTCTGATGTAAGTCTTGCTGGGTACATTTGTACTCACATTTGCCTATTTTATGTTTTGCAGAGAGACGTCAGTCTCGCTAGTAGTTCCGTGTGGACTTCGACGTTTAGCTTGATACCTCAGCTACGATCTTGTGCCCTCGGCAGGATCTGGTAGATAGTCAAGCTTCTCAGCCTTTTCCATTTGTAGATGTCTGTACTCAGACATGTTAAGCTTCCGCATGTGCTTTGACTTGTATGCTCTGAATGTTGGGTCACGAGACCCATGTTTGTAATATCTCGCTCCTCGGAGCCTAATGAATAAATACTTTGAGTCGTAGAGTTTTGTTGTGATGCCATGTTGTATTTACACATATCGAGCATATTGTGTGCATGATTGAAATGCTTGGTATGTGTGGGATCCAACAACCTAGTTGTTTATCCTTGATAGCCTCTCTTATGGGGAAATGTAGTCTTGTGCTTCCATGAGCCATAGTAGTCCGCTACAGCCCGGTTCACCGGAGTCCTACTAGCCCAGCACTACTGCTCCGGGACACTTGACTGGCCGGCATGTGATTCACTTCGTTCCTGTGTCTGTCCCTTCGGGGAAATGTCACGCGGTGAAATCCGGCGTCCTGCCTAGCCTGCTACAGCCCGGTTCACCGGAGTCCTGTTAGCCCAGTGCTACAGCCTGGATTCGCACGCTGCTGACCGACATGCTCGATGTTGATTCATGTATGCCTGTCCCCGTAAGTTAGTGCCACTTTGGGTTCACGACTAGTCATGTCGGCCCGGGTTCTCTGTCATATGGATGCTAGCGACACTATCATATACGTGAGCCAAAAGACGCAAACGGTCCCGGGCCATGGTAAGGCGACACCCGTGGGAATACTGTGCGAGAGGCCGCAAAGTGATATGAGATGTTACCGGCTAGATCGATGTGACTTGGAATCGGGGTCCTGACACTCCTTCCCAAGAGGTCGCCATGGCGCTCGGGGAAGAGGTGGATGGGGCGGTGCACCGGCCCCGCCTCCGCTTGCGATGCCTCCCCCGATGGAGGGCCACGTCGGGGACCAGCCCCGTGAATTCTCCATCCGGCTGCGCCGGCCACCGCATTGTCGTCTTCGCCTCCCCACCCCATTTGCTCTGGAGATGGAGCTTGACCCTCCCCAGACCCTCAGGTTGCACATGAGGGGCTGCAGGAATGGTGGCACACGGGTCGATGTCGACTTCCCTGCTCCTCAGGTCATGTACCTTCCTCGTGGATGGAAGACGTTCGCTCGCATCCACAGCCTAACGGCAGGGCTCGTCCTCTACTTCAAGTTGATGGAGGATGGCCTGCTCTCCGTCAAGGTCTTCGGAGATCTTGGAACTCGTCTGAAGGGCTGCGTGGAGAGCTCCTTCGGCGATGAAGATTCCTCCTTGAGCGGGAGTGACGAGGAGGACAGCGTCGCCCTTCCCTCGGCCTCGCGTCCTGCAGAGGGCCTATCTCGTCAAGCTCTCCATCGGCGCGTTCCCCAACGCCTCCTTGGGCGGCTGGCGTAGGAGGGTCGGGAAGGACGAAGAAAGCCGGTGGCGGCCGTCAAGTCCGAGTACGCGGGCACCGACGCCTTCGTCGTGTATTGTCGGCCCGCTGCCTCATCTTCCAGCTCCCCTCTCGGCACCGGGATGTTCTCTTGGTCCCTTCTGCCCCTCGTACCTTGCCTAGGTGCTCTTTTTGCCCTCCTGCTGTCTTGTTCCACCTTTTGAGTAGAGGGACAAGAAAGGGATTACGTGCACCTTATCTCTTTTTAGTTTGTAAGCCTGCGGGCACTTGTTAGTTTTAAACATGTAATCCCCTTGGTCATGTTTTTTATTCCGAATGAACTGTACCTGTATGGGACGTTTTTAATGAAAAAGGGTGCTTGCCAGGTTCTTTGTGCGTGAGCGAGGCCCATGCCAAGGAATGAATCCTTGTTATTTTTAAGATAAACATTGTCGCCCGGCAACAGGCCTTGCCGTCCCCCCACTTCAGTCGACCATTCTCACGCTCTCGGCGGAGGCAGGGGCCAAGTAGAGTTAGGCCCCTCGTTCATTTTCTTGCCACCGTGACGCAACCAAGTTCCGACCCAGGGGATAGCTCTTGGGTACAGGAAAAGGGGAGCACAATGGTTTAAGAATATAAATGAGGTTTCACATGTCCCAGTTCCATACGGAAATGCATAACAGGGGATGAAAGACTTATCTGAATCCGTAGCTGAGAGAGTCCTGGACTACGGGGTCCTCAGGCGTCCAGCCTGCTATCCATGGGCCAGACTGATGGGCTGTGAAGACCGAAGACCATACTCATGTCCGGATTGGACTTTCCTTGGCATGGAAGGCAAGCTAGGCGACCAGCTGTGAAGATTCCTTCTTATGTAACCAACTCCATGTAACCCTAGATCTCTCCGGTGTCTATATAAACCGAAGAGCATAGTCCAGATAGGACAAATTCATTACCATATACACATAGGCTAGACTTCTAGGGTTCAGCCATTATGATCTCGTGGTAGATCAACTCTTGTAACACTCATATTTATCAAGATCAATCAAGCAGGAAGTAGGGTATTACCTCCATAGAGAGGGCCCGAACCTGGGTAAACATCGTGTCCCCCGTCTCCTGTTACCATCGATCCTAGACGCACAGTTCGGGACCCCCTACCCGAGATCCGCCGGTTTTGACACCGACATTGGAGCTTTCATTGAGAGTTCCACTGTGCCGTCGCCAAAAGGTTTGATGGCCCCTTCAATTGTCGATGATGATGCTGTCCAGGGAGAAACCTTTCTCCCCGAACAGATCTTCGTGTTCGGCGGCTTCGTACTACGGGCCAACTCGCTTGGCCATCTGGAGCAGATCGACAGCTACGCCCCTGGCCATCAGGTCAGATTCGGACGCTTGAACTACGTTGCGGACATCCGTGGAGACTTGATCTTCGATGGATTCGAGACCGCGGCGATCGCTCCCCGCCGCCCAGATGGACATGGCTTAAACCTATCATCGGGCCGCATCCAGGAGAGAGCTCCCACAACAACTTTGGCCTTAGATCCGGAGCAGATCATGTCCCCCGAAGATGGGAAGCTCAAACCCATCGCGGGGGCTACCGATTCTGCGGCGTTGGAGCCGCTCGCAGATTCCGCTGCGTACGGCATCTGCATCAACGGAACCCCGGACTCTTCTCCGGTGTCGAGTTCCGAACCCTGCGAGCCCACGGATACCGAACTCGATCGGTTATCGATCTTCAAGTTCAGCGCCGCAGATATCTTCCAACACTCGCCCATGGGCGACCTACTAAACTCATTAAAAATCCTATCCCTGACAGATGGTTCGTCGCCGAACTATGTTTGGTTCGAACTTACGGCGGATGATGGAGAAATTCGCTTCCCACCCGCCACCCACTTTATAGCCACCGTCGAGGACCCAACCAACACGCCTGACCCTGCTCCGAAGACATCGCCGGTATGGACGACGATGAGGGGCAAGGCCAGAGCCTCCTACCCGCTAGACATGGGATGGCCACTTCCTGGTATGACGTGTGTATGATAGACACACCCGACGACGCTCTCGACGATGGCAAGGAGCATCCAGGCGCGAATAAGCCTCTTGGTACACAGTCCAAACACCAGCGCCCACGGTGCCGCTCCAAGTCACATCGCCCAAGAGAAAACACTGCTAGCACCAAAAAAGATAACACTCCGGACAATGAAGACCCTGTTGAGGTAGAATCCGCACAGGAGGAACAGGAAAGCGGGCAAGACAGCCCCGATGAACAGGCCACATATGGAGACTCGGAGGACAGCAATTATCTCCCACCCTCCGAGGAAGAGGAGATCCTCGACAATGAGGATTTTATCGTGCCTAAGGAACCTCTCGAGCAGGAGCATTTCAAACGCCGGCTTATAGCCACTGCAAGGAGCCTAATGAAGAGGCAACTACAACTTCAAGCAAGCCAAGATTTGCTCAATGATAGATGGACCGAGGTTTTGGCCGCCGAGGAATACAGCCTTAGTAGCCCAGACAAAAGCCACCCAAAGGGTAGGTGGCTCCCTCAATACGATGGCAGGGCGCTGGAGCCCACACCACCATCAAAAAATGCGGCGGGCCGGCCACAGTTCGGTCCATACATAGCAGCAGCCCAAACAGAGCAACATACCAACCCATTCGGCCGTCAAATCAAGAGTAAAACAGCTCGAGGGAACAGCCGCGACATCAACCAAGACCCGAAAGATAGAGCAGGGTGCACAAGATCGATGTAGAGATCACGGAGATACACCCCGACCGACTATGATGGTCACCCATTCGGACACTACAGAGCCAACCACGCCCGGTCCGAACTCCATATGCGGAGTCCGCCGGAGGTGCTTCACAGTGTGGCCCAACATAGAGGAGCCGCACACCCTCTCTGCTTCACCGAAGAGGTAATGGAGCATGAATTCCCAGACGGGTTCAAACCCATTAACATCGAATCATACGACAGAACAACAGATCCCGCAGTATGCATCGAGGATTACATCCTCCATATTCACATGGCTCACGGAGACGACCTTCATGCCACCAAATACATACCTCTCAAGCTTAAGGGGCCAGCTCGCTACTGGCTAAACAGTTTACCAGAAAATTCTATTGGTAGCTGGGAAGACTTGGAAGACGCCTTTCGAGACAACTTCCAAAGAACATATGTCCGGCCTCTAGATGCCGATGACTTAAGTCACATTGTCCAGCAGCCCGACGAGTCAGTCAGGGAGTTCTGGACAAGGTTCTTAGTCAAAAAGAACCAAATTGTCGACTGTCCGGACGTAGAAGCCCTCGCAGCCTTCAAACACGGCGTCCGGGATGAATGGCTAGCGCGCCACCTCGGCTAGGAAGGACCCAAGTCCATGACATCCCTTACCACTCTAATGACTCGCTTTTGTGCGGGAGAAGACAATTGGCTCGCTCGTAAAATCAACAACGCCAGCGACCTGGGCACTTCCGAAATTCGAGACGGCAACGGCAAGCCATGACAAACCGAACACAACAGGTGCAGCACAGCGGTGAACGCCGGATTTCACAATCCGAAGCCCGGTCAACGGAAGAAGCAACTAAAGGCAAACCAGGATGGACCATCCACCCTTCACGGGATATTGGACCGACCTTGTTAGATTCACGGTCACCCTGATAGGCCAGCTAGTCATACCAACAGAAACTGTTGGGTCCTTAAGCAGGCAGGCAAACTCAACGACGATCACAAGGGAAGGAGGCCAGCAGGCGATAAAGACGACGGATCGGCTCGCCAGCCGAACACCAGGGGTCAGAAATACTTTCCCTCTCAAGTTCGACCACTCCCAGAATGGAAATAGCAGTTCGGCTTCCGCCGCCCACCTACTGTGCTGGCAAAGTTTACACCATGCGTACATAACTACGCACTCAAGATACCATGGGCATCGGCGGAAGCACAATACAGACAACCCTGCAAAGATCCCCGTAACGTTTTAGCCGTCTTTCTTATTTTTCTGTCTAATTTCTTAAAAACAGGTGACCATCAGGACAGCATCTACTTCGGACTCTCTCGAAGTTCGGATCCACACACTCACCTAAAGGGCGACTCCCGTTAAGGATGCCCATCACCGAGGACGGGCGGCACAGACGTGCGACAGGAGGTCCAAAAATAAGCTTTTGTTGACCGCACTCTTCTTTTGAGCCTGTACCATGCCCTTTTGCTCTGTTCCCAACCCCGAGCATGTCAAATAGCTGGGTTGTGGTTTTTACTCTTTATATATTTATCATTGGCATATTGCTCCCAGTAAACTTTACCCGAACTTATATTTCATGCTCTTTCTACAACGAGTCCGGCCGTAACGGCTGCCTTACAAGACGCGCCTCGGCATAACTTGCTAGGGGCCCGGTATGGGAACAAGCGAGTCGCCAGTAAAAGTCTGAACAGCTCTATAGCGTACTTCGGCGTTGCAAGTTTGGCCTTATATGCATCAGCTCCGGATCATTGTCTTTGGTCAATAGTTGGGTTGCCCGACTCCTATGCTTGCTACCCTACGTTCCGCTCTATCGGCTAGGGTAGTAAAGGGAGAACTACTGCAATTGTGCCCTGGCCTAGACCAGATGAGCACCACAGTAGAGAAAGCCGAAAACTAACTGTCATGATGCGGCGAGAGCTGGTCAACCACTTGACGACTTATTCGAATCTTTAGTGATTCTCCGTGTCACACGAGGGATCTTTTTCAAATCAACATATGTAAGGCACTATGCGCCGTATACATACCAGGGGCTATCTCGTAGCCCCACCATAAAACTCCTATGGTTAAGTGAAAGTGTTAACGCCCTATAGTCCGATTGCCTGGTTCGCCGCATTATCACCTCCTTTATGGACCAAGACGTTGGATAAAGAGTGATTTAATGCTTTTCCGAACACCCCCCGTACTTCCTACGAGGGGGCTGAAGCCGACGACTGGAAAACTTTCAGATTATACTAAAACGGCCACAGAGGAGGAATTCAAGCTTTTGAGTAAAATATAAATAGATTAACTATAAAGTTGTCTATTACATCAATATTATATAAATCACTCGAACATTATGTCTTTCGATCATTGACCCTCTATTAAGCGGGCGGCATCTAAGACGTCTTCAAAATAGTGCTCCGGCTCATTATGATCCTGGCCCCTGGGTGGATTCCTTGCCGCAACATCAATGGCCTTCATCTTTCCCCAAAATATTTTGACTCGGGCAAAGGCCATCCGTGCACCCTCAATGCACGCCGACCGCTTCACAGCGTCGACATGTGGCACTGCGTCAAGAAGCCGCCGCACCAGGCAGAAATAACTACTCGGAATAGGCTCACTTGGCCAAAACCAGATTATGATGTTCTTCATGGCGTCGCCAGATATCCTTTGAAGCTCGGCCCACTGGGACATCTATTCATTGAGCAACAGAGGGCGCTTCGACGCGCCGAACTGTGACCAGAAAAGCTTCTTCGTTGCATACCCCTCTTGTGCGTGGTAAAATTGCACCGCATCGGAAGAACTCTTCGGCAAGTCCAAAAATTCAGCCGGAGAACTCCAGACCTGGTTCAGCTGAGCATAGTCTGAATCGCCAAACTTGGTCTGAAGTAAAAAGGGCTTACTGGCCGCTATCTCCTTAGCCTGCCTAATCTCTTCAAGAGCTGCCCTAGATTCAGGCCGAACTTCACTCGCCTCTCGTAAGGCCTTATCAAGCTCAGCCATTTTGGCTTTATTCTCCTTCTCAATGAATTCACAGTGGCTAGCAGTACTCTTCAATTCAAGTGCCAATGCGGATATCTTTTCCTCACTTTGGCGCCGAGCTGCTTGTTTGGCTCTTAGATCCGCCAATGCCTTGTCGGCAGCCGCATCACTACGCCGGGCCTTCTCCTTGGCCCGGGCTAGCTCCACCCGAAGAGCTTCAACGGCGGCAGCACCATCTGCAATCATGCACATTTCATATAAGCCCTTTTCGGCGTCAGGCCTAAATTACAAGCACATTGGTGTAAGGAATGCTCGACATATATACCTTGCGAGTCGTCAAACGCCTGTTGATCAATGCAATGTCATCTTCCGCAATATCCAGCTTTCGCTGCAGTTCGGCCACTTCCGTATTTCGGGTAGCCGCAGGACGGAAGGCAATCCAAGTCTCAGGGGCTACGACATATACAATAGGTGCATTCTGTCAATATTATTCAATTGGCAAAACTACATCACAAACATCAAACCCCTTAGGAGGCTCCTGAGGCCTCGTTCAACCCGCTCTTCACGGAAAGAACCTTTTCCACCACCATAACCATCAAGGCATGGTGTTCCTCCGAAACGGACGCTCGTCGCAGCATGTCCGTCGGCATATCCGGCACTTCTGGGTCTTCGGAAGCCGCCGCCGGAGTATGGTATTCCTTTGAAGGAATCCGCCCACTCGCCCCCAGGATCGTCTCTGGCTCTAAACCGGTTAGGGCGGGGCCGCCATGCTTGATTCCCAAACCCTGAGGGACAGAGGCACCACCTTCGGGTAATGCCCTCTTCATTTCCTACACTGCTTGTTGATCGGGAGGAGCCCCCCGGGACGATACCTCAGAATCATCCGCCCTGTTGGGCGAGGGGGCCGGGGAGGGCGTATCACTCTCCATCATCTCTGGAAGAAGGTCCCCCGAAGAGGAGGACGATTGGGAAACACCAGGCGTTAACCTGCGAGGACACACGTATGTCGGAGGATTACTTCAGTAATAAGAAAGGAAGGGGGTATGATTAAAGTACCCTCTTGTACTTACGGTTTGCCCAGAGGTTTATCCTCATCACAAAGCTCCACGTGAACATCGCTTGCCCGGCCCAAGCCGCCCGTCGATGGCGTTTTCCCTTTCTTGGAGGGTTTCCCCTCCTGACCTTCAGAAGCGACCCTCTTCCTACCACGGCGGGCTTCCTCTGCATCTTTGCCCTCCTCTGCAGACACCTGGTACGGGGTCGGAGTCAGCATCCTCATTTGTAGGGCGTTCGCAGAGTCTTCGGGAAGGGGCGCCGGACACCAGATCAACACCGCTTTCTTTATCCAGTCCTGTGAAGGGACGGGTTGTTCAATATCTTACCGAGAGATTCTCGAATGAAGGATGTGCGGAGCTCGAATACTTACCGCGGTGTCCGGATGATTGCAGTCGAGGCCAACATCTTCGGTGGTGTCCGGCCATTGCTCTCGTTCCCCGAAATATAATTTCCACATTCCCTCGTGCGTAGTGCCGAGGAAGTGCTGAAGAGTCCGCCGGCCTTCGGGATTAAACTCCCACATACGGAGAGGCCGCCGCTGACATGGCAGGGTCCGGTGGACTAGCATTACTTGAACAACGTTCACAAGACCGATGCCCTTCTCAGTAAGGCTTTGGACGTGACCTCGCAGAGTCTGCACTTCATTGACGGATCCCCAGTCCAGTCCCTTACTGATCCATGAAGCAAGCTGAATTGGAGGGCCGGGTCGGAACGCAGGCATAGCTGCCCACTTGGAGCCCCGCAGCTCATTGATATAAAACCACCCCTGCTGAGGTCGGATGACTTGGCGAAAGATCCTTCAAACCAAACCGCACCGGCAAGCTTGCCTATTGTAACGTTGCCGCACTCTGCCTGCTCCTCCTCTGTCACCTGCGGCCTCACGTCAAAGATATTGAGCCACAAACCAAAGTGCGGAGGAGTCCGGAGGAAGGACTCGCATGTGACGATAAATGTCGAGATGAGGAGAATAGAGTCCGGGGCCAGATCGTGAAAGTGTAGCCCATAGTAAAACATGAGCCCCCGGACGAAGGGGTTAAGTGCCAACCCTAACCCATGAAGGAAGTGCGACACAAACACTACCCTCTCACCGGATTTGGGGGTAGGAATGACCTGCCCCTGTGCAGGATTTCCGGGGTCAGATACCTCGCTGCGTGGAACTTCGTAATATCCTCCTCTATGACAGAAGAAGCCACCCATCGGCCTGGACGGCTGGATCCGGACATGATTGGGGCTGGTGGCGATGGGAACCCGAGGGTTGGAACTCGGGGTGGCTAGGGTTGAGGAAGAAGCGAGCACAAAGGAAGAAGACGAGTCTGAGATCCTATATAAAGACCCCAAGTACTAAGCGTATCCACCTGGGTCTCGAAACATACCAATCTCCAGAGAGTTGTACCCCGGGGACGGTTGGGTTACCCACGCCAGCATTAAAGAAAATCCCGTGAATAAGGGAACACGATCTCTGCCTTGGCAAGACAAGCCAATAAAACTGCGTCCCGAGACGTGGGGCGACACACCGGCCAATGGTTGGAAATAGTGGCCGGGCAGGCGTGATATCATAAACGGTTGCCAATAAATTAGGCTCATATATTTTATGCAACTATGCATACAAGTCCTGATATATCTACTACATCCGAAGACTATCTTGGAGTTTGGAGAAAGGGGAACCCGTCTTGCAATGCCGAAGACAATCTGCGCTCCGGACTCCTCGTCATTGAAGCCAGGTTCAGGGGCTACTGAGGGAGTCCTGGACTACGGGGTCCTCGATCGTCCGGCCTGCTATCCATGGGCCGGACTGATGGGTTGTGAAGACCGAAGACCATACTCGTGTCCGGATTGGACTTTCCTTGGCATGGAAGGCAAGCTAGGCGACCAGTTGTGAAGATTCCTTCTTAGGTAACCAACTCCATGTAACCCTAGATCTCTCCGGTGTCTATATAAACCGGAGAGCATAGTCTGAATAAGACACATTCATTGCCATATACACATAGGCTAGACTTCTAGGGTTCACCCATTACGATCTCGTGGTAGATCAACTCTTGTAACACTCATATTATCAAGATCAATCAAGCAGGAAGTAGGGTATTACCTCCATAGAGAGGGCCCAAAGCTCGGTAAACATCGTGTCCCCCGTCTCCTGTTACCATCGATCCTAGACGCACAGTTCGGGACTCCCCTACCCGAGATCCGCCGGTTTTGACACCGACAGCAGCCCCCGGCAACCTTGGCTTGTTGTGGTTGGAGCGCCGGTTTGTTCTCTTTCTTCCAAGTGGCTCAGCAGAAGTGTCCACGTGCCTTGCGAACCAAAGAGGACAAAAAGACGCACACTCGACCTCTAGGCTAGGGGTTAGTCGCCGCTAAGCACTATCAACCCTAACCGAGGGAGAGACTTAACCTAGCATGCATGCTATAACTTAGGGAGCTAGCGCTTCATTTATTTATGCTCAGGGTTTGCGCCTGACTTTGTACATAGGGTTACATGCCTTGCCGGAAAAGCTTGTACAAAAGGTGGCTTGCCGGGAGGCCCGGCAACCGCGCCTTATGGGTAAAACTTGCGAAGATGTTCGATGTTCCAGGAGTTGCTCACTGGGACAGCATCTTCGGTCTCCAGGCGGACTGCGCCGGGCCTGGTCACTCGTATTACCTGGATAAGGGCCTTCCCACTTTGGCGTCAACTTGTTGGAATTCTTGGCCGATTTAACGCACCGAAGAACAAGGTCGCCTTCCTCAAAATTTCGGGCATGAACCCTACGGCTATGGTAGCGGTGCAAGGCTTGCTGGTAGCGTGCTGCTCTCACAGCCGCCCGAAGACGATCTTCCTCAAGGAGTGTTGCGTCATCTTGCCGCAATTGCTCTTGCTCAAGCTCGCCGTAAGCGAGCACTCGAGGTGACCCGTATATGAGTTCCGTGGGGAGAACTGCTTCTGCCCCGTATACCAGGGCAAAGGGTGTCTGGCTGGTGGCTCGATTTGGCGTCGTCCTGATCAACCAAAGAACCGCCGGCAACTCATCAATCCAGCGCCTTCCGCTCTTGTGCAGCCTGTCAAAAGTCTTTGTCCTCAGGCCTCGCAACACTTCAGCATTTGCCCTCTCCGCCTGGCCGTTGCTCCGTGGGTGTGCCACGGAAGCGAAACAGACCTTGCTGCCGAGGTCTTCGATGTATTGCATGAAGGTGTGGCTTGTGAACTGCGTCCTGTTGTCGGTGATGACTCCGTTTGGCACACCACAACAGCACACTAGCCACTTGAAGAACTTGACGGCTGACTATGCTGTCACCTTCCTCACTGCTTCCACCTCCGGCCACTTTGTGAACTTGTCGATCACAACGTACAAGTACTCAAAGCCCCCGACAATGCGGGGGAAAGGGCCCAGGATGTCGAGCCCCCAGACCGAGAATGGCCAGGAAAGAGGAATTGTTTGAAGGGCTTGAGTTGGTTGATGAAGCTTCTTCGAATGGAACTAACACGCTTCACACTTGGTTACTAGTGCCGTCGCATCCTGGAGGGCAGTGGGCTAGAAGAAACCCTGCCTGAACGCCTTGCCGGCAAGGGCCCATGACCCTATGTGGGAGCCACATATGCCTCCGTGTATCTCCGCCAACAGCTCCAGTCCTTCCTCCCAGGGAATGCACTTAAATTTCACATCGTTCGGTCTCTTCCTGTACAGGACGTCATCGACGAACTGATACATAGTAGACCGACGGGCTACTTTCTCCGCTTCTTCCTGCTCCTCAGGAAGCTCCCTGTTTGGAGGAATCAGACGGTATGCCGTGCCCATGCTGGAACCTGGGGCTCCACGGCAAGGAACAAAGGCATTTCTTCTGCCATGGGAGCGGACGACTCTACGGCCAGGGCTTGATGCCTGCCGGAGTCAGTCGCTCCTCGGCAGGCTCAGAATCCACGGCAACACCCTTGCCGGCAGCCCCCGAGGGCTCAGCAGGAAAGTACTTGTCGGGGCCTGATTTCCTCCGTTTGTTCTGCTCCGTTGATGGTTCGACGGATGGTTGAGTTAACCGAAGCAAAAAAGTACCTAGTTCCATAGGTAGCTTGAATGCATCGCACTTTGACAGGTAATCAGCGATGTCGTTCTTCTCTCGGGGAACGTACTCCACTTGTATACCGTCAAAGTGCTCCTCCAGCTTCCTCACCTCATCTACGTAGGCCTCCATCAACGGGCTGTGATAATCTTTGTTGACTTGTCTGACGACAAGCTGCGAATCACCCCTGACGATGAGCTTCTTAACCCCAGGGTCTGCCGCGATCCTGAGACCGGCAAGCAACCCCTCGTACTCAGCAGTGTTGTTGGTGGACATCTCCCTGGGAAAGTGCATCCGGATTACATCCTTGAGGTGCTCTCCGGTGGGTGCGATGAGCTGCACACCAGCACCGGCGCCTTACAGCGAGAAAGCCTCGTCAAAGTACATGACCTAGCTGTGACTTGCTTCCTTGCCGGCGAGAGTGGTCTCCTGGATTTCCTCGTCAGGCGTTGAGGTCCATTCTGCAATGAACTCCGCCAATACTCTGCCTTGGATTGTCGAAGTACTTTCAAACTTCAAACCAAAGCTTGATAACTCCAAGGCCCACTCCACAATCCTTCCGGTTGTGTCTGGGTTGTGCAGTATCCATTGCAAATGGAGGCGGGTGACGACGGTGATTTCATGTGCTTGGAAGTAGTGACGCAGCTTCCTCGAGGCCATAGGGAGGCCGAAGAGCAATTTCTGCACACCAGAGTACCTTGACCTGCCCCCCTGCAGGAGGGAGCTGACAAAGTAAACCGGGTGCTGCATCATCTTCTTCTTCTACACCACTTCATTTGATTGCATGGGCCCTGTCCCGATGGTGTCAGACTCTGCCGGGGGCTTTGCCTTGTCGGCATCGGGCCCTGCCGGGGGAATCTCTGGCTTGCCATCCGCCAGTCCCGCCGTCGCCACTGCCCGGCCATGGAGTCAACAATCTGGTCGATGCGCAGCAACGGGAAGGGGTCCTTAGGACAAGCCCTATTGATATATGTGTAGTCAATACACAGCCTCCACTTCCCGTTTGCCTTGCGCACCACCACCGGATTGGCCAACCACGTCGGATGGAGCACTCCCCTGACCAAGCCTGCTGCTTCCAACTTCCTAATCTCCTCTGTGATGAACTCCTGCCGTTCCAAAGCTTGCTTCCTGACCTTCTGCTTGACGGGTCGTGCATGGGGGCAGAGAGCAAGATGGTGCTCAGTCACTTCCCTCGGAACGCCAGTGATGTCAGATGCTTGCCATGCAAACACATCGACATTCGCCCACAGGGAAGTGATGAGCGCGCTTTCCTATTTGCGGTCGAGGCTGGAGCTTATGGTGAAAGCCCCTCCCGTGCCATCCGCCTTGACGGACACCTTCTTGGTCTCTGGTGGCGCAGCTCTGGATTTCTTGCTCTTGCCGCTGGAGCTCTCTTGCACGTCCTCGACGGTAGCACAACACTCCAAAGAGGTGCGCTTGCCGGAGTGGGTGCGAGATGTCTTGCCGGTCTTCTTCTTCCCTCCTTGGGCTTGAGCGGCAGGAGCAAGCGCCTTGGCGGCAGCTGATGCAACTGCTTCCTGGTAGAGTAGGTCGGCGCAGATCAACGCATCCTTCTTGTCGCAGGGAACGGTGATGATGGTCATCGGCCCAGGCATCTTTAGCGTGTTGTGGGCGTAATACGATGCCGCCATAAACTTGGCTAGTGTCGGGCGGCCGAGGATCCCATTGTAGGGCAAAGGGATCTCTGCTACATCGAAGACAATCCTCTCCGTCATGTAGTTCAACTCGCCTCCAGACGTCACAGGCAACATGACCTTCCCCTTCGGCTGGCTCCTTCCCGGGTTGACCCATTGAAACGTGCCCGTCTCCTCGAGGCCTCCGTCAGGAATTTGCAGCCTTTTGATCACAACAGGTGAGATTAAGTTCAGACCGGCCCCGCCGTCAACCAGCATCTTGTTCACCTTGAGGTTGTGTATCGTTGGTGAAACCAACAACGGTGAACACCCGACCGCAGTTGTGCGATCAGGGTGATCCTCGGCATCAGAAATGATGGGCGTGCTGGACCACTTCAGCGGCTTCTGAGCGTCAAACGATGGCTCCGCTGCTGTGATCTCACGTGCCCACTGCTTGAGCTGGCGGTGAGAAGTGTGCAGCGAGGCGCCACCATCGACGCACATGGCCTCCGAAGCCTTTTGAAACTCTTGCTAGCCGGACTCGTCGTCCTCGTCATGATCGTCATCTTATTGCTTCTTGTCGCAGCCCCGAGCGGGCCTCTCTTGTTGGTTATCCTTGCCGCGGCGGCCTCCTTGGCCGCCACGCTTCTTGCCGGATCCTTCGGCACCATCCTGACCCTTCTCCTTGTCCCGCCTCTCATACTCGGCCTTTTGCTTCTTAGCAAGCAGCTCGAAATGTCGGCAGTTCTAGAAGTCGTGGCCCTTGGTGCGGTGGATCTTGTAGTATTGCTTATCGGAGCCTCCTGGCTTGTCGACAGCCGCTAAGGCCCGGCAAGCGGCCCATCCGGCAATCTCCTTGTCGAGGTCGTCTGCCTTGGCCTTCTTGGCAGCGCCGGTGTCGTCGGATCCCTCGACGGCTGAAGGAAATATGCCCTAGAGGCAATAATAAAGTTATTATTTATTTCCTTATATCATGATAAATGTTTATTATTCATGCTAGAATTGTATTAACCGGAAACATAATACTTGTGTGAATACATAGACAAACAGAGTGTCACTAGTATGCCTCTACTTGACTAGCTCGTTGATCAAACATGGTTATGTTTCCTAGCCAAAGACATGAGTTGTCATTTGATTAACGGGATCACATCATTAGGAGAATGATGTGATTGACTTGACCCATTCCGTTAGCTTAGCACTCGATCGTTTAGTATGTTGCTACTACTTTCTTCATGACTTATACATGTTCCTACGACTATGAGATTATGCAACTCCCGTTTACCGGAGGAACACTTTGTGTGCTACCAAACATCACATCGTAACTGGGTGATTATAAAGGTGCTCTACAGGTGTCTCCAAAGGTACTTGTTGGGTTGGCGTATTTCGAGATTAGGATTTGTCACTGCGATTGTCGGAGAGGTATCTCTGGGCCCACTCAGTAATGCACATCACTATAAGCCTTGCAAGCATTGTAACTAATGAGTTAGTTGCGGGATGTTGTATTACGGAACGAGTAAAGAGACTTGCCGGTAACGAGATTGAAATAGGTATCGAGATACCGACGATCGAATCTCGGGCAAGTAACATACCGATGACAAAGGGAACAACGTATGTTGTTATGCGGTCTGACCGATAAAGATCTTCGTAGAATATGTGGGAGCCAATATGAGCATCCAGGTTCCGCTATTGGTTATTGACCGGAGAGGTGTCTCGTTCATGTCTACATAGTTCTCGAACCCGTAGGTTCCGCACGCTTAACGTTACGATGACAATTATATTATGAGTTTATATGTTTTGATGTACCGAAGATTGTTCGGAGTCCCGGATGTGATCACGGACATAACGAGGAGTCTCGAAATGGTCGAGACATAAAGATTGATATATTGGAAGCCTATGTTTGGATATCGGAAGTGTTCCGGGTGAAATCGGGATTTTTCTGGAGTACCGGGAGGTTACCGAAACCCCCCGGTAACTTAATGGGCCTTAGTGGGCCTAGGTGGAAGAGAGGAGAGGAGGCCAGGGCAGGGCCGCACGCCCCTCCCCCCAGTCCGAATAGGACAATGAGAGGGGGCGGCGGCCCCCTTTCCTTCCTCCCCTCCACCTCTTCCCCCTCTCTCTCCTAGTCCAACATGGAAAAGGGGGAGAGTCCTACTCCAGGTAGGAGTAGGACTCCTCCTGGCGCGCCTCTCCCCTTTGGCCGGCCGAACCCCCCCTTGCTCCTTTATATACGGGGGCAAGGCGGCACCTCTATAGACACAATTGATCATTGATCTCTTAGCCATGTGCGGTGCCCCCTTCCACCATATTACACCTCGATAATATCGTAGCGGTGCTTAGGCGAAGCCCTGCGTCGGTAGAACATCATCATTGTCACCACGCCGTCGTGCTGACGAAACTCTCCCTCAACACTCGGCTGGATCGGAGTTCGAGGGACGTCATCGAGCTGAACGTGTGTTGAACTCGGAGGTGCCGTGCATTCGGTACTTGATCGGTCGGATCGTGAAGACGTACAACTACATCAACCGCGTTGTGTTAACGCTTCCGCTTTCGGTCTATGAGGGTACGTGGACAACACTCTCCTGTCTCGTGGCTATGCATCACCATGATCTTGCGTGTGCGTAGGAAATTTTTTGAAATTACTACGTTTCCGAACAACGGCAAGCACGACCTTGCCCTTGCGTTTCCTGTTGCGACGCCGACCCTTCTTCGTCGGGGCAGTGGTGTCTTCGTCGGTAGAGTCGGTTTCCACGCCGGCGTCCTCGCCGGGGTACTTCCTCCCCTCTTCAGCCTGAGCGCATCTATCGGCCAGAACATAGAGTTTGGCCACATCCTTGACCTTGTTCATCGCTAGCTCTTCACGCATCTTGCGGTTGCGCACATTCTGATGGAACGCGTTGATCTCGGCGGCAGGATGAACATCTGGGATGTTGTATTGCTCCCGGCTGAACCTCTATATGTACTTGCGCAGGTTTTCACCTTCCTTCTAGGGAATGATATGCAAATCACTCGCCTGGCCATAAGCTCGGTGGCCTCCGGTGAAGGCACCAACGAACTCATGACACAGATCCGACAAAGAAGAAATGGAATCCGCCGGCAAGTGCATCAACCAAGACATGACATTGGGTTTCAGGGCCAACGGGAAGAAATTGGCAAGCACCTTGTCGTCGTGAGCTCCAGCGGCTTGCATCGCGATGGTGTAGATGCTGAGGAACTCTGACGGGTGGGTCTTGCCGTTGTACTTCTCGCCGACGTTGGGCTTGAACGTACGGTGGGACAGCCACTGGAACTACCGCAGCTCACGGGTAAAGGCCGGGCAACCCACCTCGTAAGGTAGGCCGCCCTAGCCTCCCGGTGCTGGGTGGTCCATAGCGGGCCCCGCCCGCCTATCTGACTGGTGGCATGTATCGTGCCAGAGCTCGATGGTGGTTCGAGCGTCTTCATGGGCTCGGTCCCGAAGAACTTGGCGCTGGTCGCGGTGGGTCCTGGGTCAGACGACGCTATGGAAATGTTATCACAAGCGTCATCACGACGGATCGACACCCGTGGTGGCTGGTGTGGAGGAGGAGAGTGCACCATGGCCACAGCACCTCCAGCCCCTCCGCCGCTGGCATGCGGTGGTTCGACGGAGCACCGGCCTTAGGGCCCCGCTGGCCGTGGCTCGTCTTGGTTGCCGACGCCAACAAGGCTCCGGATGGTGGCCCTCCACTCATCAAGCTTTTCCGCAGCATGGGGGAGTCGAGGAGTAGCTGCGCGCGCGCGAAAGCTTCTGCTGGCGTGGGTGGTGGCGAGAGCTGCGTGGACCGTGGCGCGCTTCAACTTCTAACCACGTTAGAAGAAGCTCTATCACGGCCCAGCGGGTGCATGCCATTTTCGCCAGCACTTCGGCGGGCATGCAGGCCTCCTTCGTCTCGCTGATGATGCACATGACTCTTCCCACGGCGGCGGCCGGGGTCTCCAGCGTGATGGCGCTGCTCGTCGCGCACACCCTGGGAAGAGCACGCTGTGGACGCGGGCGTAGGCATCTTGGAGGTTGCTGCGCCGCCCGTAGGTGGCACAACAACACCCCTAGAGGGCCCCGCGCCGCCTGTGGGGGGCCCAGCCCCGTCTTTGGATTTGGCGGTCTGCAGCCCGTTGTCTGGCGCACAAACGACGCCGCTCGCCAGGCTCTGATTGCCAGAGCGATGCTGGTGCTCGCGGGCCGCGGCTCGGGTTCTGTCCGCGACCGGCCCACTGCTCGCCCGCACTCGCACGGGCCATTCGGCTCCCGGCGAGCCAATCGCCGTGATCCTGTTCTTCTTGGGAGCCATTGCGATGAAGAACTGCTAGGCTAACTGCTAGACTAGATTCTCACAATTGTGCCCCCTACCTGGCGCGCCAAAGATGTCGGGGGAAACCGACACCTATGGAATCACTAGGATTCCTTCTACGATTGGCGGGTGCGAGGTTGTGCAAAGAGCGGGTCTGACAGGAAGCACACGGATTGTTTCCCCAGGTTTGGGCTGCGGAGATGCGTAATACCCTAGTCCTGCTTTGGTGGATGTATTTGAGTGTTCTTGTGTTCTTGAGCTAGATATGCTGTGTAACTTGCCCAAAAGATCTGAATCCTTCTCCTGCTCGCCTCGGGCCTCCTTTTATAGGAAAAAGGGGTTGCCAGAGTGGCACATAGAAGGTGGAAAGGTCTAAAGTCGATAAGCCTATCCTCTGGTACTGTCGGACAAATGCATTTAATGTGCTGCCGACGTGCCCCTCTCACATTATCGGGGACGGCAAGGAAGCACGTCCCAGCTGTCGCCGCTTCGCCCGGTTCTGACGCGCGTCCGAGCTGACGAGGCGTTCCTGCGCCACGTTGGCTGGCTGCTGGGCTGGCGCGGTGGTGGATCCTTCATGAAGGGTCGCATGCCACCACGCAGGTGCTTGCTGAGTCGGTGTAGAGGCCGCCCGTCGCCACGCAAGTGCCTGCCCAGCTGGTTGAGCTATCAGCTATTTGGGGACGGCGGTGGAGTCTTGGCAGGCGCAGGCCTAGCTGTGGCCCCGCTGATGCCCTCGGCAAGGGTCTTGCCGTGGCGTCGCAGTCGTCCCCGGCAAGGCGCTTGCCGGGGGTCTTGTGGATTTCCTCGGCTAGGATCCCGCCAAGGGTCGCCGTCTTCTGGTCCTCATCTGATCTTGTGTATTTATGATCTTGACAAAGATCTGCATGCCACCACGGAGGTGACTCCCGAGCCCTGGTTCCAATGTAGTTGTTGACGGCGTTTGGAACCTTTGGGCTCAAGGGTGGCTCGCTCTGCTGGCGTTGGGCAAGTTGCCCCGGGAAAGCTCTTGCCGGGGCCGCGGAGGTCGCCCCTTTGCTCTTTGTGTTTCTGGTTTTGGCGTTGCCTCAGTTGTCTTATGCTTCGGCTTCTCTCCGGCTTCCCTCCTCTGCCCTCCTAAGTGCAGCCGCGGCGCGCGGCTCTGACTGCCCGTGCACAAGTAAAGGGATCAAAAGGAGAGCCCCTACTGTACACCGACAAGCTACTCTTCATCCATCCCTCCACCGGGTAATGTTCAACCAGCCCTCCACGGGGTCGTCTTGTTCATCCAGCCCTGCACGGGGTCCTGTTCATCCACCCCCAACCTTCTCGATCGAGGTCCTGTTCATCACGGGGTCCTGTTCATCCAACCCAACACCGGGAACTGTTCATCCAAACCCTTCTAACAATGCTCACTGTTCATCAAGGGAAGGAGGCAGCAGGGTTCGATCGGCTTCAGTTAGCAGCAGTAGCGAAGGAATCGCATAATCGGGTTCAGTTAACAGCCATCGATCGATCGCTCGGGTTCAGTAACGCGTAGCCTGCAGTGCAATCGCTCGGGTTCAGTAGGCGAACGCCTCGCTCAGGTTCAGTTAGAGCCCAACGCCTCGCACCCACGCATGTACGTGTACGAGAGAAACACGCATCGCACAGCCTCCGACCACCCACCGTAACCGGGAACTCGCCGATATTTTCCTCGCCCTCGCTTCTACCACAGTTTTTTCCATCATGGACGACCCAAAGAATGTCTTGCAGCTGCGGCTCCGGCCCACCTAGGACAAAAAGCCCATTTTCTGTCATGATTTTTTTTCATAGAAGTAGGAGCGCACCACATCTATGATGATATCGGGTTTTGTTACAATTATCATCATAGAAGTGTCATCAGCATGATAGAAAAAAAAATTCATTCGGCCCAAAATGTCACGAATGTGTCTTTTTTTTGTAGTGCGTTTAGGTCATATTGGTGTAAAGCGCATGAAGAAACTCCATGCGGATGGACTTTTGGAATCACTTGATTATGAATCATTTGATACTTGCGAATGATGCCTCATGGGTAAGCTGACTAAAACTCTGTTCTCTGGAACAATAGAGCGAGCTAATGACTTACTGGAAATAATACATACCGATGTATGCGGTCCGATGAGTGTTGAAGCATGCGACGGGTATCGTTATTTTCTAACCTTCACAGATGATTTAAGTAGGTATGGGTATATTTACTTGATGAAACACAAATGTGAAACATTTGACAAGTTCAAAGAATTTCATAGTGAAGTGGAGAATCATTGTAACAAGAAAATAAAGTTTCTACGATCTAATCGCGGAGGCGAATATTTGAGTTATGAGTTTGGCCTTCATTTAAAACAATCTGGAATTGTTTCACAACTCATGCCACCTAGAACACCACAGCGTAATGGTGTGTCCAAACGTCGTAACCGTACTTTATTAGATATAATGCATTCTTTGATGTCTTTTACTGATTTACCTTTATCGTTTTGCAGTTATGCATTAGAGACAACCGCATTCACTATGGTTTGGCAAGAAACATAAGTTGTCGTTTCTTAAAGTTTGGGGACGCGACGCGTATGTCAAAAGGCTTCAACCTGATAAGCTCGAACCCAAAACGGAGAAGTGCATCTTCATAGGATACCCTAAAGAGACCATTGGGTATACCTTCTACCACGGATCCGAAGGCAAGATCTTTGTTGCCAAGAATGGGTCCTTTCTACAGAAGGAGTTTCTCTCGAAAGAAGTGAGTGGGAGGAAAACTTGATGAGGTAGTTGTACCTTCTCCCGAATTGGAAACTAGCACACCAAGGAAAAACGTTTCCGTGATGCCTACACCAACTAGAAAGGAAGCTAATGATGATGACCATGAAACTTCAGATCAAGTTACTACTGAACTTCGTAAGTCGACCACGTACCGCACCAGAGTGGTACAGTAATCCTGTCCTGGAAGTCATGTTATTAGACCGTGGCAAACCTATGAACTATGAAGAAGCTATGATGAGCCCAGATTCTGATAAATGGCTTGAGGCCATGAAATATGAGGTTGGATCCATGTATGAGAACAAAGTGTGGACTTTGGTGGACTTGCTTGATGATCGGCAATCCATTTCGAATAAATGGGTCTTTAAGCAGAAGACGGACGCTGATGGTAATATCACTGTCTACAAAGCTCGATTTGTCACAAAAGGTTTTCGACAAGTTCAATGGGTTGACTACGATGAGACTTTCTCACCCGTAGTGATGCCTAAGTCTATCCAAATCATGTTAGCAATTGCCACATGTTATGATTATGAAATCTGGCAAATGGACATCAAAACTACATTCCTTAATGGATTTCTTAAAGAAGAGTTGTATACGATGCAACTAGAAGGTTTTGTCGATCCTAAGGGAGCTAACAAAGTGTGCAAGCTCCAGCGATCGATCTATGGACTGGTGCAAGCATCTCAGAGTTGGAGTATACGCTTTGATGAGGTGATCAAAGCATATGGTTTTATACAGACTTACGTTGAAGCCTCTATTTACAAGAAAGTAAGTGGGAGCTCTGTAGCATTTCTGATGTTATATGTGGATGAGATATTGTTGATTGGAAATGATATAGAATTTTTGGATAGCATAAAAGGATACTTGAATAAGAATTTTTTAATGGCATACCTCAGTGAAGCTACTTATATATTGGGCATCAAGATCTATAGGGATAGATCGAGACACTTAATAGGACTTTCACAAAGCACATACCTTGACAAAGTTCTGAAGAAGTTCAAAATGGACTAGTCAAAGAAAGGGTCCTTGCCTGTGTTGCAAGGTGTGAAATTGAGTCAGGCTCAAAGCCAAACCATGGCAGAAGATAGAGAGAAAATGAAAGTCATTCCCTATGCCTCAGCCATAGGTTATATCATGTATGCCATGATGTGTACCGGACGTGATGTGTGCCTTGCCATAAGTTTGGCAGGGAGGTACCAATGTAATCCAAGAGTGGATCACTTGATAGCGGTCAAGAATATCCTGAAGTACCTGAAAAGGACCAAAATATGTTTCTCGTTCATGGAAGTGACAAAGAGCTCATCGTAAAAGGTTACGTCGATGCTAGCTTCGAGACAGATTCGGATGACTCTAAGTCACAAACTGGATACGTATTTATTTTGAAAGCTGGAGCTGTTAGTTATTGCAATTCCCAACGGCACGTTGATACGTCTCCAAAGTATCTGTAACTTTTGATTGTTCCATGCTGTTATATTATCATTCTTGGATGTTTTACAATCATTTTATAGCAACTTTATATCATTTTTGGGACTAACCTATTGACATCGTGCCCAGTGCCAGTTGTTGTTTTTTTGCTTGTTTTTTACTTCACAGAAAATCAATACCAAACGGAGTCCAAACGCAGCAAAACTTTTTGGAGAATTTTTCTGGGCCAGAAGACACAGGATGGGCCAAAGAAGTACCAGAGGGGAGCTAGGAGGGGAGCACGACCCACTTGGGCGCGCCTGGGTGTTGTCCCCACCTCGGTGGCCTCCGGCACCGCCTCTTTGCTCTATAAATACCCCAATATTCCAGAAACCCTAGGGAGTCGACGAAAAATAATTCCAGCCACCGCAAGTTCCAGAAACCACATATCCAATCTAGACACCATCACGGAGGGGTTCATCATCCCCATTGGTGCCTCTCCGATGATGCGTGAGTAGTTCATTGTAGACCTGCAGGTCCGTGGTTAGTAGCTAAATGGCTTCCTCTCTCTCTCTCTGTCTCTCTCTCTCTCTCTTTTGATTCTCAATACAATGGTCTCTTGGAGATCTATTTGATGTAACTCTTTTTGCAGTGTGTTTGTTGGGATCCGATGAACTTTGAGTTTATGATCAGATCTATGTTTTTATCCGTGAAAGTCATTTGAGTTTCTTTGATCTCTTATATGCATGATTACTTATAACCTCGTATTTCTTCTTCGAATCTTTGGTTTAGTTAGGCCGACTAGATCGATTTTTCTTGCCATGGGAAGAGGTGCTTTGTGATGGGTTCGACCTTACAGTGCTCAATCCACTACAGGAATCAGCTACTTTGCCGTCCGCCAAGGCAGACGACAAGGGCACGGATGGCGGCTGGGAAAGGCCTTTGCCGTCTGCCGCAGACGGCAAATGGCGCCGGCAAAGATAGGATCAGCGAAGACCTTCTTTGCCGTCTGCTTTCAGCAGCTGACGGCAAAGAGGCCTTTGCCATCAGTGGCTGATGGCAAAGAAAGCCGACGACAATAAATTTGCTGTTTGTCCGTTAGGTGGCTAACGACAGTTTTTGTCGTCCGCCAGCTGACGGCAAAGAGCACCAGGCCTTTGCCGTCGGCCAATGACGTTAGTTGCACGTCACTGCCCACCAAGGCTTTGCCGTCCGCCACTGTAGGAAAAGGCGGTGATCCTTTGCCGTCTGCCACTGTAGGCAAAGGCTTTGCCGTCCGCCAGTGTAGGCAAACTGACCAAATGGGTCAGCTCCCTGGAAACATTCAAGGCTGCCACGTGGCTTCTTTGCCGTCTGCGGCGGACGGCAAAGAGCCCTTTGTCGTCGGTGGCAGACGACAAAGAGCCTGCATTGCCTCTTTTTTCTGTTTTTGTTAAATCCAACAATTTTCACAGCAAATATATATGACATATATATATATATATTTCACAGGGCTATTTCACAACAAACATATGACATATCCAGCACATAAGTTTCATCATACATTCATAGTTCCATCCATACATACATAGCAAGTTGCACATACACATTGTTCCATCCATACATATTACAATGCAAAGTTTCATCCATATAGCAAGTTCCATCATAGCAAGCTAGAAGAATACTAGAAGTGAATGAAAGGAAAAACAAGCACTCCATCATAGCAAGCTAGCTTCCGTGAAGTGGTTGAAATATGCAAAATGGCAAAAAAGAAAGTTAGAAAAAGGTGACTAGAAGAAGAAGACTAGAACAAGAAAAAGACTAGAAGAAGAAGTATATGTCATTTATGAGCTAACTTAGGTGACATGGATAACTTAGGTGAAATGGATCATTTATGAGCTAACTTAGTTGAAATGGATCGTTTATGAGCTAACTAAGGTGAAATGGATCAATTATGAGCTAACTTAGGTGAAATGGATCGTTTATGAGTTAACTTAGGTGAAATGGATCGTTTATGAGCTAATTGAGGTGAAATGGATCGTTTATGAGCTAACTTAGGTTCAATGGATCGTTTATGAGCTAACCTAGGTGAAATGGATCGTTTATGAGCTAACTTAGGTGAAATGTATCTTTTTTGAGCTCACTTAGTTAAAATGCATCATTTTAGAGCTAACCTAGGTAAGATGGGTCATTTTGGAGCTAACCTAGGTAAAATGGGTCATTTTATAGCTAACCTAGGTAAAATGGATCATTTTGGAGCTAAGCTAGGTAAAATGGGTCATTTTAGAGCTAACTTGGGTAAAATGGATCATTTATGAGCTAACTAAGGTAAAATGGTCATTTTAGAGCTCTTAGGTAAAATGGATCGTTTATGAGCTAACTGAGCTAATTATGCCATTTCTGACATAAGTAAGCTTAGTACATTTCATTATTGAGAAAACCTAGTTAACTAAGCATATTAGAGCTAACTTAGGTCATTTTGGAGGAAACAAAGCTAAGTATAGATCGTTTTAGAGCTAACTTGGGTAAAATGGATTGTTTTAGAGGTCAATAAGCTTATTATGTCATTTTGGAGGAAAAGAAGGTAACTCTAGGTCATTATGGTAAGCATATTGGAGGAAATAAAGGTAATTATAGGTCTTTATGCATTTGTTAAGCAAAACACTAGAGAAACTTACCGTGATCGTGGAGGTGTAGGAGCGGGCTGGCTCATGCCGGTAGTTGGAGAAGGATTGTGCGATGCTTGTCTGAAGTTACGCTGCACCAAAGATCATTTCCAATGTCTCGTTAGCATGATGACACTCAGATGTTAAGACTACCAAGTAATGTCCATTCAAATTAAACTCACCGTAGTCCCAGGAGCGATCTCTGGCATCGGCGGAGCGGTCTGACCGGCCTTCTCGCACACAGACTGCACATTTGGTTTTGACGAGTTAGTCATACTAGTTAGTAATGAGACAAACACTACGTGAATGTTTTGGCTAATCTGGAGAAGAAACTTACCATAAGGAGCTCGTACATGGCCCTTGCCTGCATGTCATTCCGTGCCCTCTCCTCCTCCAATCCTTGTCGTCCTCTCCTCCAACTCCCGCTGCCTCTCCTCCGCCTCTGCCAGAAGTTTTTCTGTTATATCTCTCTCACTCTGCATAAACACCACTCCTCGTTAGCATTTGTAATCATTGATGGAAGCGCACACAATGTAATGGAGAAAGATAGCTGAGTACGTATAACTAACCTTGAAGGCGAGTTCGACTGGCTGTTCACGAGGCCTTATCTCAAGAGCGGAGCTCGACTGGCGCGCCTTGATCTCCGGGAGAGTGCGAGGACAACGGATAAGTCCATCTCCAATGGCTATCGAGCCATGGGACCTCCCGCCACCAGGTATCATCACCAACTCTGGCTCGGGTTAAAGTCCTCCCCTTTCCTTGCCTTCCCCTGATCTCTATATCTCACGAGCTTGTTGTGGGAGGAGATGTTGGTGAAGTTGTTTGGATCATCGAGGTCAGACGGAGAGAATGCATTGACCTACTTGTAAGAGGTAGTATGGGCCATGGCATAGAGGTCGTACACCTCTGGCACCTTATCCGCCTTACTGTAGCGCGCCTGAAAGAGAGAAACAAAGTAAATTAGTAATTAAAGGGCTCAAGCTAGCATGATGAATGAATTGCATGAATCATGAAGCAAACCACATACCCAGTTCTACCTGAACTCATATATGTTGGAGTTGCCTTGATGGTGTGGCACACCTTCCATTTGGGCACGTTTGTCCTTGGCCTCGTTGTGGATGGCTAGCCATTCTTTTGAGCACCACTCATCGACCAACTCCTCCCAACAATCCATCTGATCCGCACACCATCTCGGAGGCGCCTAAGTTAGCAAATAGAAACTTGAGTCCTACGGCTATGAATTACTAAATGAAGGAAGTAAGTACAAGGCCTTAAGAATTACCTTCAAGTACTGCTCCTTCATCGGGAACTTCTCGCGGCACGCTGGCTTGGTCTTCTTGATACCACGCAAGGCGTAGTAGTCTCGAACACACTGAACCCGAGCCTCGTGCCGTAAGTTTTGTAGTAGGCTCTTGCAGACGTTATCGATAACATTTACCGCGGCCTCCTCGTATCCCTCCTCACACCTGTAGAATGTCTGCAATCAAATGAGACAATATTGATTAGTACAATTAATAACTAGCTAGTTGAAGATTTTTAATTGTGTAAAGGAGAAATTACCCAGAACTTTCTGATCACCATCTCTGCCCTCAGGTCGCACAAGACATCGTCGATAATCTCACCCGGCGGGGCCGGGGCAGCCAAGTAGTTCTCCCAGCTCAATCCAAGCTATGGAAGCCGACCCTCACCAGGCAACGTGACAAATCCCGGGAAGTTTTGCCAGCAAAGCACTCCAAGTACGGAGTTGGGCCTGCGGACATCCTGATGGTGGTCCCAACCCCTGCAGTATGACAAGGCCAACGCATTAGATATTTGAACAAATGTGAATGCAAAAGGTACAAAAAGATTAAATGCACTGACCTCTCCCCATCAGGGAAAATCAACCACCTCTGCTCGCGGGTCACCGGCACGGACGGGAGCCGTGTACAACCATGCTGGTAGACGGTGCCCCCCTCCTCCTCACTATCAGTCGGCTCCCCGCCATCATCAGCATAGCCACTCGGCCCCTCGGGCTGATCCGGCCAGGTACCCCATCCAGATGTGTGCTCGTACGGGGTCTCGTGGGCCGAAGGCCCGTCGACCCGAGGCTCATGGACCGGAGTCCGTGTAGCCTCCTCCTCGGATGAGTCCACCCTAGCAGTCACGTGCTCGGGTGAAACAACTAGGGGTGGCGGCGAGGAAGGCCGAAGAGCCTACCTACCTCCTCTCCCGCGACCATGTGCTCCAACTCCTCTCTTCTTCCCTCCCTTACCTTGTCCCTTGTTGGGCACCGTGATCGATGAAGAAGGGCCCGACAGTGTCGCCATACTGTCCAGCAACACTCGGCGGAGAGGTGCGTGTGGAATGGAAGACCACCCACCACGCGCCGACGAGGAAGGGGCCTCGGAGCGCTCCGGACCAGCGCCGACCAACTTTCAACACCTGCCATGACAAAGAGTAAACGAAATTAGTACAACATAAAAAAATACCGACATGAATAATAATATGTATATCACTTAAGTGTATCATCATCAAGTACAAAAAATTGAATACCTGACACGAACTACTAATAATCTCGATCACTATCATCAATAAATGCATAATCATCATCATCACTATCATCAATGACGTGCTCATCGGCTTTAGCAGTATCAACATGTGGAAGGCCACCTTTACGTAATCGGTCAAGCATTGACAGGTCATCCGCAGCAGTAACCTCTTCTTGTTCCGACTCTTCTTGTTCCTCCTCTGGGGTGATGCCGGATTCACTGTCGCTGTCTACTTCAATGTTCTGGGGTGAAGTATAGTGGTTCTTGAAACTTTTTTGGAAAGACGTGTTTCTTGGAAGAATTCTCCTTCATATGTGTCTGGGTTAATGTGAGGTTCATAACCCTCTTCCTTTGGGGCAGATAGTATAGCACGTGGAGGCACTTCATAGACGACATCCCAACCTTTCAGATTTGGATTAGTTTGGCAGGCCCATGGTAGATAGAATACTTGGGTCGCCTATTGAGCCATAATATAGACACCGGGAACATCTAAATGGGTGCTTTGTTTGATTTCAACTGGCCCTATATGTTCATGAGTCCTTCTAGTCTCCTTCGGCTAAAACAAATAACATTTGAAGACTACGACATTCGGTGGGTTTTCACCATAGAATAGAAGTTCATAAATTGCTTCAACTCTCCCATAATACTCGGTACCTCCTTCGCCGATAGAAGATACACAACAATTTGTAGAATTTCAGTCGGCCATAGATAGCTCTTTGCCATAGGTACGAAAGCGATACCTGTTGACGTCGTATTTCTCAAATGAATGGACCTTATAGTCAAAACCATTAGCGACTTGTCTCAATTCGGCATCCATAGACTCTGAATTAGCCTACAAGTTTAATACGAAAGGATTGTTGCATTAGGCGCAAATTAGTGAAAGAAATGAAATGGTCTAATGGAAATTACCGTTTGTTTGAACCAAGAGATCAAACCGGGATAGCCTCCTCCTTGCTTTGCCAGAAGCTCATACTCTTCGACGGAATTCTTTTGGATCAACGCTCCATACGAGAATATGGTGACGTATCGACCGTATGAAATATCCAGGAATAAGAGCAGTTCAAAGGAAATAGAGGTTGCGAGTCAATGTACCGAGAACTTACTCGATGTACGGCCGCACTTCTATCAGGTTGTTGAAGATATACAACGAAATGGTCCGGCATTCTTCGTTATCCAAAGATACTGGTTTCGAACCACTAGCTGGTGCGAGATTCCCTTTGAATAGGCTGAGGTTGGATCCACCCTTTTTAGGGTCGGCAACATTGTACCGAGGCTTTGGATTACGCAAATGATGATTTTTGGCTTCGTAGTGTGCTGTCACAAAGTTTCTTGCCTCCTCAGTGATGAATGCCTTGGCCATCGATGCATCCTCTCAGTTGGGTAGCACCAACGATTTTGCATGGCCCCCCAATCTTGCCTCGGTCGGGAGATGCGAAATCAAAAGCTGCATTGGATTAAAGAAGCCCGGTGGAAAGATCTTCTCTAACTTGCAGATCAACTCCCGCGCCAACTCTTCCATTTCTTCTAGCATGCCAGGCGATAGTTCTTTCACACAAAGAACACGGAAGAAATAGCTCAGCTCTGCCAGTACTAGCCATTCATCCTCAGGGATGAAGCCACACAACATCACCGGCATTACCCGCCCAATCCATATGTGCCAATCATGACTCTTGAGACCAAATATCTTCAATTTATCAAGACTCGCTCCCCTCTTTAGATTCGCTGCATAACCATCGGGGAACATCAACTGCATTTTCACCCACAAGATAATTTCTCTCATAGCTGGCCGTCCAAGATTGAACCATGCCATTGGGTTCGTCCAGTTCTACTTTCCTTTCGGTTCTTTCATGTTTTGTAACGGCCTATCACATAGCGCCTCCAGATCGACTCCAGCCTTAGTATTATCCTTTGACTTCCCATCTATGTTGAACAATGAACAAAAAAGTGCCTCGGCGATATTCTTCTCAGTGTGCATCACGTCGATGTTGTGTGGACAATGGAGGTCTTTGAAGTAAGGTAGATCCCATAAGCATGTCTTGTGAGTCCAGGCGTGTTTCTATTATACCCTTGAAGTACCCTGGACGCTCTGGATCTGGCTCGAGAGCGTTTAACTAGTCCAGGGTCTGTTGGCCTCTCAACACAGGTGGTGCAGAGTTTTTGACAACGCTACCTCTGATGAAGTTCTTCTTGTCTTTCCTGAACTTATGGCGAGGATCCAGGAACTGTCTATGCATGCCGAAGCAAGAAAACTTGCGACCGGCCTGAAGCCAACGAAACTAAAGAGCTCCCTTGCATGTGGGTGTAGGAGATATGCCCTAGAGGCAATAATAAATCATATTATTTATCTCCGAGTTCATATTATGTTTATGTTCCATGCTATAACTGCAATGATTCTCGAGTCTGCAATATCCACGAGGTTCGGAGGAAGACTCATATGCACGTGTGGAATAATAAACGGTAAGAAGTATTCCTAGTCTGGCCTCTAAGACTAGCTCAAGTGTTGCATGATGGTTCTGTTTTCCTGATCATGGGCATGTCTATGCTAGCAACTTTGAGGGCAAAATGTTAAGAGAACATTTGTGTTGAATCGACCCGGATTGATGTTATGCTATGAGATTCATTCATCACAAGTTAATGGTACATAAAACAGAGATGGTTAACATTTGCATGATTCCTTAGACCATGAGAGTATCGAGTTTCTTCATGCTTGCTTCATGAACTTTGGGGTTTGTTAAACGTCATCCGTAAATGGGTGGCTATTACAGCGGCTTACGGGTTCATGGAAAAGTGTGTCAAGTAACTTGATAGCTCAAGATTGGGAATTGCTCCTACGACGATGGAGAGGTATCTCTGGGCCCTCTCGGTGTTATGGTATCCATCATCGTCTGGCCAGACACTTCGTGATTTCATCACGGGGATGCCGGAACACGATAACGAGAAAAGAGAACAATACCGGTAACAAGGTAACTAGCATAGTGGACAAGTTGTTGATCCACGGGAATGCCAACATGTCGCACCTCGGGTATTTGTAACATATCGCGAAGCAACAGGAATAGCACACGGCAACTGGAGGTTCACTCGAATATTTATTCGTGTGGGTATAGGGGTCAATATGGGTGTCCACGGCTCCGATGTTGATCATTGATCGGAAAGGGTTCCAGTCATGTCTATACTTCGCCGAACCTATAGGGTCACACGCTTAAGGGTCATCTGTCTGCTGAATACTACACAAGGAGTCTGAGAGAAAATCACCAAAAAAGTTTCGGACACCGGAAAAGTTTCGGACAGCGGAAATGGTTCCGCAGAAAGAGGTCATCGGATGAGTTTCGATGAAACTGAAAAGTTGTTTCAGGGCATACCATAAAGTCAAATTGGTTTTAGCACATGCCTGATAATTCTTGGAGGGTGCCAGAATCATTCTGGAAGCTTTCTGGAATTTTCTGGGATAATAACCGGATATGCTCCGGAGCTGCCCGAACCACTTCAGATGCTTTTCGCAGATGAAAATCACTAAACCAGAATTGTTTCGGAATGCATTGAAAATAATTTTGGTGGGTACTGGAAATGTTCTAAGCCCACACAAATATTTTCAGTTCGAACAGACGCTGAAAAATGTCGTCATGAATAGTGAAAGTGCTTTTTAGGATATTTTATGGAAAGCCACCTTTTGGGGCTTTACTCAAAAGATCTAGGGATGACATGGATGGATTGGGAGGCCCTCATGGGGGCCCCCCAAGGGGTGTGGCCGGCCACACTTGGGGCTCCACCTTGGAGCCCCTCTTGTTCCTTGCTTTCACTCTTATGCCCTTGAGGATGGACTTCATTCATGTGCATTTTGGGTTTTTATGTTAAACTACCCTACCTCTTGGGATTTCCTATAAATAGAGGTGGAGGGGAAGCCCTCCACACTCATGCCTTCTCACATACAAGTGCCATGCATGATTTGGCTTCTCTCTCCCTCCCAGCGAAATAGTTTCGTAGAGCCGAAAGGTTGTCTGGGTTCCGGTGGGAACTAGTTCTGGACGGCGAAGCCCTGCCGGATAGATGACACCGTATGTGTGCAACTCTGTAGAGAGATCATAGTTTCGGTCTTAGTTCGTGAGTGCCTCCCGGAGGGCTGTCCGTGTGACCGTCCGAGTTTTGAAGGTCCTCCTGAAGGGCTGTCCGAGTGACCGTTCGTGTTTCGAAGGTCCTCCCGAAGGGCTATCCGCGACACCGTCCGGGGGGCTGTTCGACCGCCTCCCGGAGGGCTGTCTGAGGAGCAGATGAGGGTATACATCCTCGCGTTTGGGAGGTTGCAAATCCTAGCTGCGGGGATCTGCACCGCCGATCGTCATCGAATCTACTTCCCGCTGCGCTACGAGTCGGTAACGAAAAAGATCCAACCTTGTATGCCGTCTCCATAGTGGTCCTGGGCTGGTGCGTAGGTCAGAAATTTTTTGTTTTCTGCTGCGTTACCCTACAGTGGCATCATGAGGCGTGCTATGCATAGATGCAGGTTGCGATCTAGAATACATAGAGATGTAT
The DNA here is from genome assembly GCF_018294505.1 of Triticum aestivum. Classification (NCBI taxonomy): domain Eukaryota; kingdom Viridiplantae; phylum Streptophyta; class Magnoliopsida; order Poales; family Poaceae; genus Triticum; species Triticum aestivum. Next base: position 29,204,160 of record NC_057796.1, on the reverse strand, counting down.
GGGTATTGCATAATATAATTAGGTAGTAGATGAGATCTATTGCTGAAAATTATTTATGCGGGTGACAGATGAAATCTGTTACCCGATGTTCTTGTTGCTTCACTAGAATTTGCGTTTGCTCAATCTCGAGACAGCATGGTGGAATTTGACAAAGTTTTGGCAATCCGTGATCCTGATTGATCATGGAAGTGCTATCAGTTCTTTGGGTTCTGGCGTAGTCAAAAGAAAGATGAAATTCGCAGACGAGAGGGCAATGCAGATATGATCTGCACGGGGGTCATCCGTATGACGAAGTTTAGTATGGGGTTCGAGATTTTATTGTCTCGTGCTTCATACACCCTGCAAAGTTAATCTAGCGACATGAACTATCATACTTGATGATGAACGTTGGTCGCTGCGGTTTAAGTCAAAACCTTAGAAGCCACGTAAAATAAATTTTGCATAAACCGATTAGAGGCGTCTAACTTAGTTTTGCAGATGTGCATGTGATGTGGTATAGCAGTGCTCATACTAATTCGATTATGTATGAGATGACTATATGATGTAATTTGATTAACATGACCTGCGTGTCATGATTCAGCATGATGGCTGGAGCCATATGATTGCACCTTAATGACCTGCGTGTCAACCTTAAGTAATGCTTTAATTTTATACGCTATGGAGATAGCAATATTATCTGGTGCATCGACAAGGTGGTGGCAATCTTCGCGAAGGTGAACACCAACACGAATGCCTGAGATGAAATACTTCTCCATCAGAAAGGGCTATATACCATATCATGCTATTATGAATTGCCTGAGATGTTTATCCCTTATGATGCACCCTTCTTGATTGCGCGGTAGTCGCTTTTTATTAGGGTGATCTCTCACAAAAATACCAAGTAGTTAGTGTTCTCCCAAGTGTAGCACCGTCACGGCACCTATCTTTTCGGGGTGCGCCGTGTCACACGGGTACGAACGATTAGAGATGCTCACGGGTGAGTTGAGACCTCGCAGCGAGATCACTTGGTTGTCTTGACGTTCAGGCATGAGCGTCATGAGCTCGGAACACACGCATCGAAAGATGAACAAGAGTCACATAGAGATGTGATTGGCAAGTTGGCCTACCGGTTGAGATTTTTCGTCATCAGTGGTGTTACACCAATGGCGAACAATTGAAATGTGGGTCTTGTATCACTCACAATCAATTTTGAGAGATATTGATTTGAGTGGGAGCAACTGTTGAATTAACATGTTTATTTCTTAGTGCAATTAATTATGAACATTGTCTAAGTGTTATATGCAAAATAGTTGCAGAATAATGGCTCGCGTTTCCACCTTCCCTACTAAAATTGAATAGCTGTTAAATATCTGGTTAAAACTTTACGATTGGTAACGTAATATGAGGATTGTCCTCAAAAGTGCAGAGAAGGACTTTGTCACATCGCATGCTTTCCGTATCCTCCCGCTAATGCTATCGATCATGTGACTCTCGTCCTTCAATCCAAAAGCTAGAATTCTGTTACGGTCAAGTGAAATATGTTTGCTTCCATGAAACTCGAACTTCGAAAGTTTGGGATAGTTATGTGATATTCATGGAACTGGAAATTAATTTTCAGATACAAACAAAGGCTGAAAGATATGAAATATCCAAAGCAATGTTTGATTGCAAATTATTAGTAAAGTGTTTACTATGCATTAGACTGATAAGAGAGGGATCCAGAAGAACGCCTATCATATAATGAAAGGTGAATAAAACAACAACTTAAAGAGAAAGGAAGTGTCCAAAGGGTGTTAGTATGACTTACACGCCTAGGAAGTCCGGAGCTAACGCCACTCTTAAGTTGGGTGCTTCTTTTGCGAGTAGGAGAAATACTAATAGTTAAACTGTTAGAAGTATAAAGGCAGAAAGAAAGATGACTGTAATATCCAGCTCATGTATGAATGTCATACAAGTTTTTGATGTATAGTAGTCTGGTCAAAGATATAGTTCTTGGGAATTATGGTTAAACATGTTAATCACTAATTCTTCGGTATTGTGAGTTAATCACAAAGATACCCACTCGATTGCATTCTGTTACGAATCAATGTAAGAGCTACTATGGCCTAAAAGGCTAGCCAGAAATGAGGTTAAGGTATACACAGGGAACATAGTAAATGTTACTATACCTTCCATCGGTGTATTGCCGTCTGTATTTATTTTCATAATTCATTTAGAGTTTTACAAACTCTATCCCATTGCATAAGGTATCTTGCAAGAAGGTTGTTCATAAGAGAACTTTTGATGTTCGATGTTATGAATAACACAAGGGCCATACTTTCATTATGAATGAGATGTATGTTATGAATATTGATAATAATACAATACCTCTGGGTTTACTTTCATAATTCATTTTAGGGTTTCATACACTCTAGCCCATTGCACAATGTTTGTTGCAAAAGAGTTGTTCATAAAAACAACAATTGTTGTTAAGTATTATGAATAACATGAAGGGCCATGCTTCCATCCAAGATGGATGTATGTTATGAATATTGATGGTAATATAATACATCCATAACACTGACGCTAAATGTCGCAAGACTATGAGAATACCACACATGTGTGGCACTGTATTTGGTCACATTGGAGGAACCCGCATGGAAAAATTCCATTGTGATGGATTTTGAATTCGTTTGATTTTGGATCATCTGACACTTGCAACTTTTCTCTGAAAAGTGAAGTGACTGAAATACCGTTCACAGGCCATAAGGAACGAGCAACAAACTTATTGGTGATCATACATTTTGATGTGTGTAGTTCAATAAATGTTGTTGCAAGTAGTGGATTTATATATCTTCAGAAATGTCTCAAGTAGATATATGGATATTTGCTTGATGAGACGTAAGTCTGGATCTTTTGAAATCATTCGAAAGGTTTTCAAAAATGAAGTAGAAGTTATTGTAACAAGAAAACTATGTTTCTGCAATTTGATTGCACAAAGGAATATTTGAGTTACATGTTTAGCGAATGTCTGATGAGTTGTGAAAGGGGTTTCATAACTTGCACCTCCCGGAACACCACTGCAAGTGAAAAGTCCGTGGAGATGTAATCTAACCATTTATGACATGGTAAGGTCAAAGATGACAGAAATAAATTTGCCATTATCCTTTTTAAAGTGATGCTTTAGAGACTGCGGCTTTTACACTGAAAAAAAAGAGCTACATCGGGTCTGTTGAAATGAAGCCATGGTATGGTACGCCCAACCATCTTATATCTTTTCTTAACATTTGGAATATGGGGCTTGTGTAAAAGGTTACAAACCTATTCCAAATCAGACAAGTGCTACTTTATAGGTTATACCAAAGTGTTGGGTATTCCTCCCTCACTATATCGAGGCAAATAGTTTTGCCGCGAAAAGGTGTGATTTTAAAGAGAATGGTTCTTTCAAAAAGGTGAGTGGGAGAATAGTGCAACTCGACGAGATAAACAGTATCTTCGTCATCAGATCAAAGGAAAGAGACCTTGGAAGTAATTCCAGAGTTTCCTACTGCGGGTGATACGGAAGTCTCTACAATAAAATGTATGAACTTCGGTCGAACTTGTAGCTGAACCACGTAGGCAAGGCTCGTGCAAACCTATCAGGTGGGCAAACGAGATAATGTTGTTAGACAACATTATACCTACGATACACAAGGAAGTGTTGATGGGCCCTGACTCCGTAATTGGCTAAATGCCAATACAACCCGAGTAAGTTTCCATATAAGTGATTCAAGATTAAAACCTTGATACACCTTTCGGAAGACTTAGAGTCTAACGAATATTTATGGAACTTAAAACTGATACGGATAAAAATGTTTTATCCATAAAGCTTGACTTGTTGAAATAACAAGTTCAAGTGTTGACTACGATGAGGTTGTTTTCATCGTAGCGATGCTTAAAGTCGGTTCGGGTTGAACTAGCAATTAATACATATTTCAATCATGAGATATGAAACATGGATGACAATAGGATTTCCATCTGATGGAAATGAAACCAAGGACTTGCATGTGTTACAGTCCAAGGCATTTTGTCTATCCAGAGGATGCTAGTAAGGGTGCAAACTTCAGAGTTCCAGCGATGGACAGAAGAGAGGAAAATGGAGATGGAATCTTCGTGCTTTGATGAAATGGTCAAAGGGGTTTGACGTCATCAATGGGTAACGAAGATGCTTGTAATTCAAGAAAGTAAGTGGGAGCATAATAATATTTCTAAAAACCTTGTGTGCTTGACATATTGTTAATTGGAAATAAATTTCTTGACACGAATTAGGACTTCATTTGAAAATAGTTTTTTGATGAAGTGCTTAGGCTAAATAGCCTCAATATTAGGCATAATGATCTATGGAGATAGATTTACCTAATAGGGCTAAGCAATGAATACATATTGACAAGGTGCTAAAACCTTTTAGCATTTAAAACCGCCAGGGAGTGATTCTTGCCGGAGTCACATGGAAGAGTTTTTGGCAAGAGTCGGTGTCCCAAAACACTGATGAGCAAAATACATGATGCAGATTCCACACACTTTTGTGTTTGGATTAATCATGTATTCCATGGTATGTAAAACAACCAGATACGTCCGATACTCCCAAGGTGTTGCGAGTATGGATACTAATGTGATCAAAGTACTGATCATGGGACAACAGTGAAAGATGTCATTGAGTACTAGAGTAAGTACTGATGATATGTTTTCTCGCAAGCGGAGATCATGAAGAGTTCGTTGTAAAATGTTACATCGATACAGTCTTCATCTTTTCTCCATGCGATTTTCGATTTAAGTTAAGGGTTTTGTGTAATACACAATATGGTGGCACGTTAGTTGGAAATTGTTCCAAACAAGTTACTATGGCGAATTCTATAACAGAGGCGAAGTATGTTGCCACTTTAGAAGTGACAAAGACAAAGATGTTGAATCATATAGTTCATTCATGAACTTAGTATGGTTCCAAGAAGGCTTTGGTCAATGGGACACTATTGCAGATAGTTGCTCCATACTCAGTCTGAGGAATCAGGTTTCGACCAAGGATTCACATATATACAAAGCCAAGTCCACACAAAATATGAATTTTGTGAAAGCGTGAAAATGTGAGGATATGCAGAGATACACATGGAGCTGAAGTTGTCAGATCCGATGGACATCAGGCTATACCACATGCGAAGCATTTTTTACACCAGTATGCCATAGGTGTAAAGTGCATTAGCATTAACTAGATTATTGACTCTAGTGCAAGTGGGAGTCTGTAGGAGATATGCCCTAGAGGCAATAATAAATGATATTATTTATCTCCGAGTTCATATTATGTTTATGTTCCATGCTATAACTGCAATGATTCTCGAGTCTGCAATAACCACGAGGCTCGGAGGAAGACTCATATGCACGTGTGGAATAATAAATGGTAAGAAGTATTCCTAGTCCGGCCTCTAAGACTAGCTCAAGTGTTGCATGATGGTTCTATTTTCCTGTTCATGGGCATGTCTATGCCAGCAACTTTGAGGGCAAAATGTTAAGAGAACATTTGTGTTGAATCGACCCGGATTGATGTTATGCTATGAGATTCATCCATCACAAGTTAATGGTACATAACACAAAGATAGTTACCGTTTGCGTGATTCCTTAGACCATGAGAGTATCGAGTTTCTTCATGTTTGCTTCATGAACTTTGGGGTTTGTTAAACGTCATCCGTAAGTGGGTGGCTATTACGGCGGCTTACGGGTTCATGGAAAAGTGTGTCAAGTAACTTGATAGCTCAAGATTGGGATTTGCTCCTCCGACGATGGAGAGATATCTCTAGGCCCTCTCGGTGTTACGGTATCCATCATCGTCTGGCCAGACACTTTGTGATTTGATCACGGGGATGCCGGAACACGATAACGAGAAAAGAGAACAAAACCGGTAACGAGGTAACTAGCATAGTTGACAAGTTGTTGATCCACGGGAATGCCAACATGTCTCACCTCGGGTATTTGTAACATATCGTGAAGCAACAGGAATAGCACACGGCAGCTAGAGGTTCACTCGAATATTTATTCGTGTGGGTATAGGGGTCAATATTGGTGTCCACGGCTCCGATGTTGATCTTTGATCGGAAAGGGTTCCAATCATGTCTATACTTCACCGAACCTATAGGGTCACATGCTTAAGGGTCATCTATCTGCTGAATACTAGACAATGAGTCTGAGAGAAAATCACCGAAAAAGTTTCAGACACCGGAAAAGTTTCGGACAGCGGAAAAGGTTCTGCAGAAAGAGGTCATCGGTTGAGTTTCGATGAAACTGAAAATTTGTTTTAGGGGATACCATAAAGTCAAATTGGTTTCAGCACATGCCTGATAATTCTTGGAGGGTGCCAGAATCATTCTGGAAGCTTTCTGGAATTTTCCGGGATAATAACCGGAAATGCTCCGGAGCTGCCGGAACCACTTCATATGTTTTTCGCAGATGAAAATCACTAAATCGGAATTGTTTCGGAACGCGTTGAAAATAATTTTGGTGGGTACTGGAAATGTTCTAAGCCCACACAAATATTTTCAATTCGAACGGACGCTGAAAAATGTCGTCATGAATAGTGAAAGTGCTTTTTGGGATATTTTATGGAAAGCCACCTTTTGGGGCTTTACTCAAAAGATCTATGGATGACATGGATGGATTGGGAGGCCCTCATTGGGGCCCCCCAAGGGGTGTGGCCGGCCACACTAGGGGCTCCACCTTGGAGCCCCTCTTGTTCCTTGGTTTCACTCTTATGCCCTTGAGGAAGGACTTCATTCATGTGCATTTTGGGTTTTTGTGTTAAACTACCCTACCCCTTGGGATTTCCTATAAATAGAGGTGGAGGGGCAGCCCTCCAAACTGATGCCTTCTCACATACAAGTGCCATGCATGATCTGGCCTCTCTCTCCCTCCCAGCGAAATAGTTTCGTAGAGCCGAAAGGCTGTCTGGGTTCCGGTGGGAACTAGTTCTGGACGGCGAAGCCCTACCGGATAGATGACACCGTATGCGTGCAACTCTATAGGGAGATCGTAGTTTCGATCTTAGTTCGTGAGTGCCTCTCGAAGGGCTGTCCGTGTGACCGTCCAAGTTTCGAAGGTCCTCCCGAAGGGCTGTCCGAGTGACCGGTCGAGTTTCGAAGGTCCTCCCGAAGGGCTGTCTGCGACACCGTCCGGGGGGCTGTTCGACCGCCTCCCGGAGGGCTGTCTGAGGAGTAGATGAGGGTATACATCCTCGCGGTTGGGAGGTTGTAAATCCTAGCTGCAGGGATCTGCACCGCCGATCGTCATCGACTCTACTTCCCGCTGCGCTATGAGTCGGTAACGAAAAAGATCAAACCTTGTATGCAGTCTCCATAGTGGTCCTGGGATGGTGCGTAGGTCGGAAATTTTTTGTTTTCTGCTGCGTTACCCTACAGTGGGGCACGGGAACCTTCCATGCACACACCAGCCAACGAATAGCGCATACGCCGGCAAGTCATGCGTCGAGTACATGTACCAGACATGCATTATGAAGTTCCGTTTGCTATAGGCGTCGTATGTCTTGAACCCATTATCCCAGGCTTGTTGCAATTTGTCCTTAAGCGGTTGCATGTACACATTCATATTCTTCCCCGGATAGTTGGGCCCTGGATTTATCAACGTCAGGAAAATGTTCTTTCTTTGCATAATCTGTCCGGGGGGGGAGATTGAGTGGAAAGACAAATACGGGCCAACAACTGTATTGGGCTGCCGTCAGACCAAACACACTGAACCCATCTGTGTTGATGCCGACTTGAGGATGCCTCGGATCTGCCGCTTTGTCATCATGTAATTCAACAAACTTTTTCCATGCAACACCATCCGATGTATGTACCATCATCAGATTCCCATCTGCATCTAGTTCGGTTCTTTTGCTCGTTTTGTGCCATGTCATCTGTCTGGCCGTCTCTTCGACCATGAAAAGGTGTTGAAGTCTTGGTACGATTGGCATATACCGAAGAACATTAACGGGGATTTTGGTCTGCGTCTTCTCACCCATACCGTTGTCTACCACAACATATCTGGAAGACTTGCTAATGGGACAATAGTTCAAGTCCGCATAGTCAAGCCTAAATAAGGCACATCCTTTCTCACATGCATGTATCTTCTCATAGGGCATCTTTTGTGCACGGAGGATTTTGTCCGACTGGTACAGGTTTGCAGGCATTACATGGCCTTTGGGTAGAAAGCGTCCAAATACTGTCATCATTGCGTCGTAGCATTCTCTGCCCAAGTTGAACTCAGCCTTCAGAGCCATTACTTGTGAGATGGCATCCAACTGACAAAGCTCAGTGTGCTCGTGGAGCGGACGTTTTGAAGACTCCAACATTTCATTGAAGGCCTTTGCAGATTCCTCCATCTCCTCGTCCGAATCTCGAGCATCATCAAAGTCTTGCACCATGTTTTCCATCCCGGTACCATGCTTGTCGATGCGACGACGAACCACCTCAGCTCGGTTACGTTGGGCAGACTCACCATGAAATGTACACACCGTATAATTGGGCGTAAAACAACTCTTCTATAGGTGTTTTCCCATTTCAGCCTCTGTCCTCTTTTCCCAATTGTCGCACTGGTAACAGGGGCACCAGGTTTTCCTCCGGCCATTTGCAAATGCGGCTTGCTCAAACCCCTTGGCTTTTGTGAACCATTCAGTGCTCCATTTGTTCTGACCAGTGTGACCGGTGTACATCCACGCACGATCACTCATCTTGACTTTCAGAGCTACTGGACACACACACACACACACACAAACACACACACACACATATATATAGCCGGTCTATTCTGCTAATATTAGGAGAATAACTATTCTGATAACACTTCCGCACTGCACGCTCAATGCAAGTGCACGTCATTGCTTGAACCAAGTGTGCTGCAGTACTGAGGCGAGTGAACTTCCCGTGGCAAAAAACTACACGCAGTGTTTTTTGTGGAACTGTTTTCGCTGTAATTTTTTAACCGTTTGTCGAAACGAGGCGTGTAATATACCGTTGAAAAGCTATAGATTAGGCGCAACTTTGCCATGTTGAACACTTTTCGAGATTCCTCACGGTTTAAGAGCAGTTCTGAAAATGGTGCGGCCCACAACGAGTGGCAGCGAGCGTTTTTTCGCATTTTTTTCTAAACCATTCGTCGGAATGAAGCAAATGATACACCGTTGGATAGATATCGGCGAGGCGCATCATTTTCATATATATATTTCTTTCTCTAATTCATTACGGTTTAAGAGCAGTTTCAAATTTACTAAATCGCGGAATTCTGTTTTTCAAATTTTTTCAAATTTTTGGTACGGTTTTCGCTCCAGTTTTTTAACCGTTTGTCGAAACGAGGCGTGTAATATATCGTTGAAAAGCTATGGACGAGGCGCAACTTTCACATGTTGTAATGGTTTTGAGATTCCTTACGGTTTTAAGTTAATTTTGAAAATCGTGCGGCAGACGACGAGTGGCAGTGGCCGTTTTTCGCGAATTTTTTACAAACTGCTGGTTGGAATGATTCAAATGATAAGCCATTGGAAAGATATCGACGAGGCGCAACTTTTTGATGTAGAACACTCTTTCTAATTCTCTACGGTTTAAGAGGAATTTCGAATTTACCGAAATGCGGACACTCTATTTTTCGCAACACCCAAATCGACGTGGGTACTTCATCCGACTGAAAACCGCACTGCATCGGATGAAAAACTGCACTGCATCAGACGGGTAACAGAACTGCATGGTTTCTTTTATTCAAACGTAATTTTGTCAAGGACGAGAAAGTAGAGTGCACTTCACATCGGGTGTAAATGAACCACAACACTATCAAGAAGTGACCCGCATTATTCTTTTCGCTTCCGTAACAATGTTTTGCACTTACGGAATGAACAGCATCATACGGCCACCCGCACTACTTCAGAATGAAAACCGCACTGCATCAAACGGGCAAGCGAGCTGCATAATTTCTTTTGTCTGACGTTATTTTTCTCATACGAGTTTTTGTTGTCTTTTTTCTTTTACTTTTTTTTATGAACGAGAGTGTACCGCAGAGACTAGGCAAGTGAACCACATCATATAACGAATTGAACCGCATTACCATTTTGTTGTTTCGCTAATTTATTTGCATTTTCATGTTGGGGGCAAGTGAACGCATCACTCTCAAAAGTGAACCACATTCGAGGGCCAAACGCACTGCAGCGTTGCATTTGATATAGTGAACAATGGAGGAGCTTTTATTATAGTGAACCATGTGGGAGAACAAAGTGAGCTTCAAAACATATACTATATCTTTTCATTATTTGTACACAGCCACACACACAGCCATACACACAAAGTACACAATGTCACAAGCCGAACAGCTGCACCTGCAAACTACACCATGCCACTGAACTGTATATTGAAAATAAAATAGGCTACTTGTGCCTGAGAGATGAAACTTTTTTCTGTAAAAATAAAAGAAAAAAAATGCCGCCCGCGCCAACAAACTGTAATCACGCTCCAATTAACTGGATCTCCACGTGCACCTAACTGTTCGTGGGATCCTGGTGCACTGCTCGCCGGATCCGGGTGCACTGCACATCCAAAATCCAAAAAAAGGAAAAACACTCCTATGATCCCACAGTACGGCGAGGTGCACTGCACAGCCACTAGGACTATCACAGGGTGGCGAGGCAAGGCAAGGCCGCGGCAGATCCAGTCGTGGGCCGCGACAGGGAGGAACCCGTAGCGGTGGAGCCATGGCCGCCGTCGGCCTCACCGGCTTTCCAGCACGCCGTTTTGAATCCTGCGCGCCGCCCCTCCATATGCCTGGCCGGCTCCGCGCCTACCTCCACTGCTTCTCCATGGCTCAAAATCAGTGAACTGCAGAGAGGGCTACTGAATCGCAAGGGGCGCACCACGGCACGCACTAGATCCAGTGGCCACGACCATTTTTTCTCACCTGGCTTGGCAGTGTGCTTGCAGAGAGGAGGAGCGTACCGCAGGTTGCCGGTTGGGGAGGGAACGAAGGCCAGGGAGAGGTGGACCACTTGGAGACACAACCGGGAAGGGGCACCACCATCGGTGCAGGAGCTTCGAACTCCATGAGCAGAACCAACGAGCTGCACCTCGCGCCTTTTCGGACCGCACGCTGGGACGCAGCTGGCGCTCTGGCACGGCGGGCGGCACGGCTCACCGGCGGCGCTGCGTTGGAGGCTGGGCGCGGAGGATCTCGCCAGATCCACCTTATCAAAAAACACACACAATCTATACTGCAACCCCCGGGGATCCGCACGCCCGTTTCACTACACCGGTCAGGCCATTTGGCGCCTGATCCGGTCAACTGGGCAGAGCGGCGGGGGCCGGATCCACCTGGATCCAGTACGGGGGAGGCGTCTGGGGCGGGGGCAGGGCGCATCGGGTGCCATTGACCCACGCCGCACATAGGCAGGCTGTGAGTTGAACGAGCTTGCCTAGATAGCCGGAGCGGGTGCTTGCAAGCTGCCAGGGCTCGTGGCGGCCGGAGGGGGTGCTTCCGAGCTGCCGCTCACGAGCTGCGGACTGCACACACACGCGCGCCGCACTGCACGGACGCGGCGGCCGACCACATGTAGGGTGCCTCGCGACGAGTCATGGAGATGCCGAATCCTGCCATGGGAGGCCGCGGGAGCACGGATCTGGGGTCATGCGTACTAGGGGCGGCACGTCCTCTCTGTGCCCTGCGAGCCACTCGGTGTGGACTGGCGAACTACACGCCGCATCATGGGGATGGGGGGCTGCCAGATCCAGGGCCACTCGGATCCGTCGCTGGGTGGGGGAAGGAGGGGAGGTGGAGGGTGGCCGAGAGGCGCGGGTGATTGGCGGGGGAGGAAGCGCAAGGTGGGCGGGAGGTGCGTGGTTGCGGTGGCGGGGAAGGTGGTTCTCCGGGGGAGGGAGGTGGGCACGGGGGAGGCCCTGCTCGCCTCGCAAACACAGCAGGTGAAGTGGCGGCGCGGGGTCGCGGCCGGAAGGAGGCGGGGCTGGGGCGGGACTCCGGCGGAGCTGGAAGAAGGTGGAGGAACGGGTGGGACGGCGCTCCGGCGGCGCGGGGTCGGGGCTCCGACGGGCTGTGGGCTGCTCGGGGTTGGGGTGGGTAGTGGCTGGGGAAGAAGGTGGGTGGCGGGGTTATTGCGGGGGAGGGGGGATTGGCGGAGGATGAAGGTGGAGGAGGGTGGAGTCGTGGGGTGTCTGTGAGGGTTGGGTGGTTTTTCTTTCTGTTGCAGCTCGGTTAGGTTTGCGGTAGGTTCAGTTCGGTGTTTTATGCAGTGTAGGAGTGTTAGCAGAATAAGCCCCGGTGTTAGCAGAATAGGGTCTTCAGGGATGTTATCATAATAGACCCAGCCTATATATATATATATATATATAATTCACCATGTATATATTCATCAGTTAATCTAGTTTGTCAATTTTATTACGTCCATGCAACCTACACTATAATAGGTAATGGCAGGTCCTAATCCCACCCGAGTATGTGTAGATTGGGTTCATTTTCCCATGCTATGCTCCGGATCCGACGCAAAATTTCGGCAGCACCTCCCCCCTGTTCTCCTGATACACGTCTCTGCAATAAACAGAGAGGATGTGTACCCGGAGAACAACAGGGGAGGCACTGACGAAATTTATGCGTCGGATCCGGAGCAAAGCATATGGGAAAATGAACCCAATCTACACATACTCGGGCTGTCCATGGATAGCATTGGACAATTCGAAAGAATCACAGTTATAAATATGCAAATGCATGCATATTTATAACTATAACCCTTTCGAATGGGAGACACATATTTGGTACGCATACTGATTATTCAAGACACATATATAGCTAGCTAGCAAGTTTCAATGGCACGAACACCGGAACAGAGCAAATAATTAAGGGGGGAGGAGGACATGTCATTTGTGCTCACCCACGAACGAAGGGGCAGAGCTCGTCAAACGCACGGGGAGGTCGTCGAACACCACACCTCGCAGCGACGAAACAACTGCACAGTTAAATCTACCCGATCAACACAATTATATATGATGTTTTTCATAACAAAATCGAAAAATATATGACCTAACTCATAATTCACAAATATATGACCCCGTCGGCCTCTGGAAGGCCAAAGAGCACCTTTTCGGGAGGTGTTGGGGTCGGGCTGCCGTGGGTGTCATGTCGGGGTCGGGGTGCCGTGTCGGGGTCGGGGTGCTGTTTTGGGTTCGGGGTGTCGTGTCGGGGTCGGGGTGGTGGGGTGTGGTGTCGGGGTTGAGGTCAGGGGTCAGGGGGTCGGTGTGTTTCCTTCTCTCCTTCTTCTTTCCTTCTCTTCTTCTTCTTCTTCTTCTTCTTCTTCTTCTTCTTTTCTTCTCTTCTTCTTTTATTTCTTCCTTATTTTCCTTTTTCCTCTTCTTCTTCTCATCTTCTCCTCTTTTTCTTCTTCTTCTTCTTCGTGTCCTCCTCCTCCTCCTCTTCTTCTTATTCTTCTTCTTCTTCTTCCCCTTCTACATATTCTTCTTTTCTTCTTCTTCTTCTTCTTCTTCTTCTTCTTCTTCTTCTTCTTCTTATTTTTTCATCTTTTTTCTACTTCTTTTAATTATATGACTAATTAACTAAAACCCATGCACTAGTCTAATCTAATATAATCTAGCACTAAATTTAACACTAACACATATCAAGTCTAATCTAACAATTAAACAACAAAAACAGAAAAACAGAAAGAAAAACTCACCGGAGATGGCGTTGGCCGGGGCTTCGCAGCGGCAGGGTGGTGGTGGCGACGGGGGCCGCAGGGCTCCGGGGCGGTGGCACCGGGTCGCTGGGCAGGTGGTGGGGGCAGCATGGCGCCGCGGTGGTGAGCCGTTCAGGGGGCGGGGCCGCCGGGCGCCGCGGCGGTGGGCTGTTCGGGCGGCGGGGCGGTGGCGGGTGGTGGGGCAGCGGGGCGACGGGCGACGGGCGAGGGGCAACGGGGCAAGGGGGCGGCGGCGGGTGGTGGGATGGTGGGGCAAGGGGGCGGTGGGTGGTTGGGACGACAGGGCGAGGGGCTGTGGGTGGGTGGGTGGCGGGGCAAGGGGGCGGCAGCAGGTGGTGGGGGCGGCAGCAGGTGGTGGGGGCGACGGCGGGTGGCGGGGGCGGCGGCGGGTGGTGGTGGTCGTCGGGGAGGAGAGGACAGAAACAGGGAGAGAGAGAGAGGCGGGGTGGGTCTCGGCCGTTAGTTTGGTCAATTCTTTGTCGTCCACCCTCCTTTGTCGTCTGCTTTTTTGCTCTCTGCCATCTGCTAGAAGACGGCAAAGAGGGGCCGTTAGGTTTTTTTTAAGCAACTCGTTAGTGGGGCCCATCTCTCTCTTTACCGTCCGCCAGCAGAAGGCAAAGATTCTTTGCCGTCCGCTAGAAGACGACAAAGAATTGGCTGATGGCAAACACCGTCTTTGCCATCAGCCAATTCTTTGCCGTCCGTTTTCTGTAAGCAGACGACAAAGACCTTCTTTGACATCAGCTAGCAGATGGCAAAGACCTGGCTGATGGCAAATTCTCTGATTCCAGTAGTGATCCCAATGACAGAAGCGGAAATGACACGTATGTATCGTTGCTATTAAGGATAACAAGATAGGGTCTATTCCTACATGAATAGATCTTGTCTACATCATGTCATCGTTCTTATTGCATTACTCCATTTTTCCATGAACTTAATACACTAGATGCATGCTGGATAGCGGTCGATGTGTGGAGTAATAGTAGTAGATGCAGGCAGTAGTCGGTCTACTAATATTGGACGTGATGCCTATATAATGATCATTGCCTGGATATCATCATGATTATTTGAAGTTCTATCAATTGCCCAACATTAATTTGTTTACCTGCCGTATGCTATTTTTCTCAAGAGAAGCCACTAGTGAAATCTACGGCCCCGGGGTCTCTTCTTTATCATGTTTGCCTTTGAGATCTATTTTTATTCGCGTTTATTTTTAGATCTATTAATCCAAAAAACCAAAAATACCTTGCTGCAATTTATTGTTATTTATTTTATCCCGCGTTCCCGCGAGATCTATTTATCTAGTCTAGTACAATATTATCTATCTTTTTACCCGGAAGGGATTGACAACCCCTCTTTACGTCGGGTTGCAAGTGTTTGTTCTTTGTGTGCCGATACCGTTTACATAGTGTTGCGTGGTTCTCCTACTGGTTCGATAACCATGGTCTCATCACTAAGGGAAATACCTACCGTTGATGTGCTGCATCATCCCTTCCTCTTTGGGGAAATACTAGCGTAGTTCAACCAGCATCAAAAGGAATTTCTTGCACCGTTGCCGGGGAGGATCAAGTCAAGATAGTCTCTCGTCAACTTGCCAATTTCTGGCGTCGTTGCCAGGGATACATCATCAACATCTACCAGGTTCCTAATCACAAATCTCATGTTCTTGCAATTTACATTATTTGCCATTTGCCTCTCATTTTCATCTCCCCCACTTCACAAAATTTTTCATTTTATTCGCCCTCTTTTTTGTTTGCCTTTTTCTCGTTCGATCTTTTGTTTGCTTGGTTGCCATGTGTCCTCTATTTGCTTGCATCTTTGCTTGCTAAAAATCTATTGATATGGATCCTCATCCACTTGCTAATCTTTTCAAAAGATCCAATTATGACGAACCAATTGCTAGTGAGTCAAGTGCACTAGATTATTATTATGAAGTTTTGCTTGAGATTCATGAATCTGAAAATTGTGATGAAGTGCTAAACGAAGAAATTTATAAAGTGATTCATGGTAGCTCCTTGAATGAAAAAGCATAATTTTGATGATGTTATTATAAATTCTATTAATGTCAATTGTGTTAGTGATATGCAAAACCCCAAGCTTGGTATGCTTGTTTTGTTATGTCCACTACTTATTGCAATGATCATGATTGGGGTGATAACGATTCTTATGATCTTGAAAATTTATTTAAACCTCATGATGAATATGCTTGTGATAATATTAAAAGTGGGTTTGGAAGAGTGTCAACTCTAGGTAAAAATAATCCCACATATTTGGAGAGTGTTCAATCTTGTGAAATTTTTGAAAAAAGTTGGTTTGGAGAGGTCATGACTTTTGTTGATGTTAATCCCACTATCGTGGAAGAATTTAAAACTTTTATGCATGTGGATCATGAAGAGAAAATTTTATATGATAGTTATACTGTTGAATTTCATTATGATCCTACATGTAATTATTATGATAGAGGAAAATATAGTTGTGGAAATTTTCATGTTACTAAATTACCTCTCATTATGTTGAGATCGTCAATGTTTTATTCATCTTCTTTGCATATGCTAGGTTATTCTTGTCTTGATAAATTGTTCTCCTATAAAATTCCTATGCATACGGAGTATGTCAGACTTAAATGTGTTTGTCATATGTTTCATGATGCTCTCTTTGTGTTTTTGTTCTTATCTTTCATGTGAGCATCGTTGAAATCTTAGGCATATCTTAATGGCTATAAAGAAAGAGCTTATTGGGAGGCAACCCATGAATAAAATTTATTTTTGTCCTTTTATTTCTATTCTTGAGTGTTTGCACAATTTTGCTACTGTTATGATTGTGTCTTTTATGTTTTAAATAGTGTTTGTGCCAAGTAAAGCCTTTGGGATCATGTTGGGTGATAGTTGATTTGATCTTGCTGGAACATAGAAACTTTTGCGTCCAGTAAAACAATTTTCAAAAATCACAGAATTGATGAAAGCTTATGAATTTTTACACAAGATTGATATACAAATTGCCTACATCATCCTAATTTTTCAGAATTTTTGGAGTTACAGAAGAATACGAAGTTTTCAGATTGCTACAGACTGTTCTGTTTTTGATAGACTGTGTTTTCTTTGCGTTGTGTGCTTATTTTGATGAATCTATGGACTCTATCGGGGGGTATGAGCCATAGCAAAGATGGAATACAGTAGATATAATACAAGAATAAAATATGAATGGGTTTGCAACAGTACTTAGAGTAGTGATTTGTTTGTTATAATAACGGATCTGACGAAGGTTTTGTTGAGTTTTGTGTGATTGATGTTTTCAAGTTTTGGGTGAGATGACGATGGATGAAGGAATAAGGAGTAAGAAGAGCCTAAGCTTGGGGATGCCCATGGCATCCCAAGATATTATCTAAAAGAGAAGCAAGAAACTAAGCTTGGGGATGCCCGAGTGGCATCCCCTCTTTCTTCTAAGAACCATCGGTATTTTACTTGGAACTATATTTTTATTCATCACATATCATGAGTTTTTCTTGGAGCGTCTTGTATGATATGAATCTTTGCTTGTTTTCATTTTTATTTTGTGTCATCTATCCTTGCTGGACACACCTATTTGAGAGAGCCAAAATTATGCTATGATTTGTTAGAATTGCTCTCTGTGTTCACTTACTCTATTTTTGAGCTATGGAATTGCTCTAGTGATTCACTTATATGTTTTTGAGCATGGTGTGCTTTATTATTTTTTGAAGAAATGAACTCATGCTTCACTTAGATTTATTTGATAGTTATTAATTCTTTTTTAAGAAATTCTCTCTTGCTTCACTTAAATTATTTTGAGAGAAGAAAATTTTTATGCTCATTTTCTTCACTTAGATTTGTTTGAGCTATCAAAAGCAACATATGAAATTAGTCCCAGAGTGATAGATATTCAAGAGGGATATAATAAAAACTTTCATGAAGATCATTGGAAAAAATAAACTTGATTCTTTGTAATAGTTTTGCGATATGATGGTATAATATGTGAGTCATGTTGTGTAATTATGCTTTAGTAATAATATTGGTGTTAAGGTTTGTGATTCCCTATGCAAGCACGAAAGTCAATAATTATGCAATGAAGTTACATCCTACTTATGGTGCATTATTCAGTGTTAGTTATGCTTAATGCTCGCTTATGAGATTTTTCGTTTCTTGGTTGGATGCTTCTCAATCTTTTGCTAGCCTTCATTTGCACTAAGTATGATCACTAATTGTGCATCCAAAATCCTTAAACCCAGTTTTGCCATATGAGTCCACTATACCTACCTATATGCGGTATTCTTTTGCCGTTCTAAGCAAATTTGTATGTGCCATCTCTAATTTTCAAAATAAATTTCTCTTTTGTGTGCTCGTACCGCTAATGAAACGGTAGGGGGTGTCCGATATTTTTCTATGCTAGATGTGTTATTCTCAAGATGAGTGTTTATTCACTTGTCATTGCACGAGAGTACAACAATGGTATTAGGGATGCCCAGTCCCGAAATCAAAAATGAATTTACTTTATGTTGTCAAATAATAAATTCCTTGAAATTGTTGGTATGGACTGCTACGTCTTGAGCATGCGTTGGTTTTCCCTTGTAGAGGAAAGGGTGATGCAGCAAAGTAGCGTAAGTATTTCCCTCAGTTTTTGAGAACCAAGGTATCAATCCAGTAGGAGGCTACACGCAAGTCCCTCGTACCTACAAAACAAATAAGAACCTTGCAACCAACGCGATAAAGGGGTTGTCAATCCCTTCATGGACACTTGCAAAAGTGAGATCTGATAGAGATGATAAGATAATACTTTTGGTATTTTTATGATAAAGATTGAAAGTAAAGATTGCAAAGTAAAATAGATTGGAAACGTATATGATGGAAAATAGACCCGGGGGCCATAGGTTTCACTAGTGGCATCTCTCAAGGTAGCATAAGTATTACGGTGGATGAACGAATTACTCTCGAGCAATTGATAGAATAGTGCATAGTTATGAGAATATCTAGGCATGATCATGTATATAGGCATCACGTCCGCGACAAGTAGACCGACTCCTGCCTGCATCTACTACTATTACTCCACACATCAACCGCTATCCAGCATGCATCTAGAGTATTAGGTTCATAAGAACAGAGTAACGCATTATGCAAGATGACATGATGTAGAGGGATAAACTCAAGAAATATGATATAAACCCCATCTTTTTATCCTCGATGGCAATAGTACAATACGTGTCATTTCCCCTTCTGTCACTGGGATCGAGCACCGCATGATTTAACCCAAAGCTAAGCACTTCTCCTATTGCAATAAAGATCAATCTAGTAGGCCAAACCAAACTGATAATTCGAAGAGACTTGCAAAGATAATCAATCATACATAAAAGAATTCAGAGGAGATTCAAATATTGTTCATAGATAATCTTGATCATAAACCCACAATTCATCGGATCTCGACAAACACACCGCAAAAAGAGTTACGTCGAATAGATCTCCAAGAAGATCGAGGAGAACTTTGTATCGAGATCCAAAGAGAGAGAAGAAGCCATCTAGCTAATAACTATGGACCCGAAGGTCTGAGGTAAACTACTCACACATCATCGGAGAGGCTATGGTGTTGATGTAGAAGCCCTCCATGATCGATTCCCCCTCCGGCGGAGCGCCGGAAAAGGCCCAAAGATGGGATCTCACGGGTATAGAAGGTTGCGGCGGTGGAAATAGGGTTTCGTGGTGCTCCTGGATGGTTTCAGGGTACGTAGGTATATATAGGAGGTAGAAGTAGGTCGGTGGAGCTACGAGGGGCCCACGAGGGTGGGGGGCGCGCCCAGGGGGGCAGGCGCGCCTCCCTGCCTCGTGGCCTCCTCGTTTGTTTCTTGACATCCACTCCAAGTCCCCTGGATCACGTTTGTTCCAAAAATAACTCTCCCGAAGGTTTCATTCTGTTTGGACTCCATTTGATATTCCTTTTCTGCGAAACACTGAAATAGGCAAAAAAACAGCAATTTGCACTGGGCCTTGGGTTAGTAGGTTAATCCCAAAAATAATATAAAAGTGTATAATAAAGCCCATTAAACATCCAAAACAGAATATATAATAGCATGGAACAATAAAAAATTACAGATACATTGGAGACGTATCAACAACACCTGTGGAGTCGGTTAGCCGTGGAATGTGAAAGTATGGCGGAAAAAGGAATAAACTTTATTTCCGGTTTGGGAACCGCCTATGACATATCTAGCATGGAAAGTATTGGGAACTACGTGATCATTTTCGTTGATAGTAAAAGCATGCCACCCAAAATGTTTTTATCTCTAGTTTTTTCGCTTTGAGCTCTTGCACCTCTACAAATCCCTACTACCCTCTATGAAGGGCCTTTCTATTTACTTTATAAAATTTTTATTTCGAGTATCCATTTTCTCTTATAAAGCACCAACTAAGGGGCACTATGGGTTGGGAACGTAGCATGCAATTTCAAAAAAATTCCTACGCTCCTGCAAGATCTATCTAGGAGAGGCATAGCAACAAGAGGGGGAGAGTGTGTCCACGTATCCTCGTAGACCGAAAGCGGAAGCGTTAGTTTAACGCGATTGATGTAGTCGAACGTCTTTGCGATCCAACCGATCAAGTACCAAACGTATTGCACCTCCATGTTCAGCACACATTCAGCTCGATGACGTCCCTCAAACTCTTGATCTAGCAAAGTATCGAGGGAGAGTTTCGTCAGCACGACGGCGCGGTGATGGTGAGGGTTAAGTGATCCGCGCAGGGCTTCACCTAAGCACTACAACAATTGACCGGGGGAGTAAACTTTGGAGGGGGCCGCCGCACACGGCTTGGAACAATTGTCTTTCTAGGAGGCGCCCGCTCCCACGTATATAAAGGAGGGAGAGGGGAGGAGGCCGGCCAGGGCATGTCCCAAGTAGGAGGGGTAATCCTACTAGGACTCCAGGTCCAATTCGGACCCCCCTTCCTTTTACCGGAGAGTGAAAGGGGAAGGGAGAGGGAGTAGGAGAAGGAAAGGGGGGACGCGCCCCCTCCCCTTGTCCAATTCGGACTCCCCATGGGGGGGGGGGCGTGCGCCACCCCCCCTGTGGGCTGCCTTGCCTCTCCCCTATGGCCCATGTGGCCCATTACTTCCCCCGGGGGGTTCCGGTAACCTCCCGGCACTCTGATAAATATCTGAAACACTCTGGAACCATTTCGGTGTCTGAATACTATCGTCCAATATATCAATCTTTACCTCTCGACCATTTCGAGACTCCTCGTCATGTCCGTGATCTCATCCAGGACTCCGAACAATCTTCGGTCACCAAAACACTTAACTCATAATACAAATCGTCATCGAACGTTAAGCGTGCGGACCCTACGGGTTCGAGAACTATGTAGACATGACGGAGACACCTCTCCGGTCAATAACCAATAGCGGAACCTGGATGCTCATATTGGTTCCTAGATATTCTACGAAGATCTTTATCGGGCGAACCGTAATGACAACATATGTTATTCCCTTCGTCATTGGTATGTTACTTGCCAGAGATTCGATCATCGGTATCGACATACCTAGTTCAATCTCATTACCGGCAAGTCTCTTTAATCATTATGTAATGCATCATCCTGCAACTAACTCATAGTCACATTGCTTGGAAGGCTTATCATGCTGTGCATTACCGAGAGGGCCCAGAGATACCTCTCCGATAATCAGAGTGACAAATCCTAATCTCGATCTATGCCAACCCAACAAAACACCTTCGGAGATACCTGTAGAGCATCTTTATAATCACCCATTTACGTTGTGACGTTTGATAGCACACAAGGTATTCCTCCGGTATTCGGGAGTTGCATAATCTCATATTCAAAGGAACATGTATAAGTCATGAAGAAAGTAATAGCAATAAAACTTAACGATCATTTTGCTAAGCTAACGGATGTGTCTTGTCCATCACATCATTCTCCTAATGATGTGATCCCGTTCATCAAATGACAACACATGTCTATGGTTCGGAAACTTAACCATTGATTAACGAGCTAGTCTAGTAGAGGCTTTACTAGGGACACTGTTTTGTCTATGTATCCACACATGTATCAAGTTTCCGGTTAATACAATTCTAGCATGAATAATAAACATTTATCATGATATAAGGAAATATAAAATAAGAACTTTATTATTGCCTCTAGGGCATATTTCCTTCAGTCTCCCACTTGCACTAGAGTCAATAATCTAGTTCACATCGCCATGTGATTTAACACCAATAGTTCACATCACCATGTGATTAACATCCAAAGGGTTTACTAGTCAGTAATCTAGTTCACATCGCCATGTGATTATCACCCAAAGAGTACTAAGGTGTGATCATGTTTCGCTTGTGAGAGAGGTTTAGTCAACGGGTCTACCACATTAAATCCGTATGTATTTTGCAAATTTGTATGACTAGAATGCTCTGCATGGAGCTACTCTAGCTAATTGCTCCCACTTTCAATATGTATTCATATTGAGACTCAGAATCATCCGGATTAGTGAAAAAACTTGCATCGACGTAACCCTTTACGACGAACTCTTTGTCACTTCCATAATCGAGAAAACATTTCCTTAGTCCTCTTTAGGTACCTAAGGATAATTTTGACCGCTGTGATCTACTCCTGGATCACTATTGTATCCCCTTGCCGAACTCATGGCAAGGTACACAATAGGTCTGGTATACAACATGGCATACTATATAGAACCTATGGCTAAGGCATAGGGAATGACTTTCGTTCCTTTTCTATCTTCTGTCGTGGTCGGGTTTTTGAGTCTTACTAAACTTCATACCTTACAACTCAGGCAAGAAGTCCTTCTTTGACTGCTCCATTTTGAACTCCTTCAAAATCTTATCAAGGTATGTACTCATCGAAAGTCTTATCAAGCGTCTTGATCTATCTATATAGATCTTGATGCCCAATATGTAAGCAGCTTCACCGAGGTCTTTCTTTGAGAAAACTCCTTTCAAACACTCCTTTATGCTTTCCAGAAAATTCTACATTATTTCCGGTCAACAATATGCCATTCACATATACTTATCAGAAAGGATGTAGTGCTCCCACTCACTTTCTTGTAAATACAGGCTTCACCGCAAGTCTGTATAAAACTATATGCTTTGATCAACTTATCAAGCGTATATTCCAACTCCGAGATGCTTGCACCAGTCCATAGATGGATCGCTGGAGCTTGCACACTTTGTTAGCACATTTAGGATCAACAAAACCTTCTGGTTGCATCATATACAACTCTTCTTTAAGAAATCCATTTAGGAATGCAGTTTTGACATCCATTTGCCAGATTTCATAAAATGCGACAATTGCTAACATGATTCGGACAGACTTTAAGCATCGATACTAGTGAGAAAATCTCATCGTAGTCAACACCTTGAACTTGTCGAAAACCTTTTTCGACAATTCGAGCTTTGTAGATAGTAACACTACCATCAGCGTCCGTCTTTCTCTTGAAGATCCATTTATTCTCAATGGCTCGCCGATCATTGGCAAGTCCACCAAAGTCCATACTTTGTTCTCATACATGGATCCCTTCTCAGATTTCATGGCCTCAAGCCATTTTGGGGAATGTGGGCTCATCATCAATTCCTCATAGTTCGTAGGTTCATCATGGTCTAGTGACATGACTTCCAGGACAGGATTACCGTACCACTCTGGTGCGGAACATGCTCTGGTCGACCTACGAGGTTCGGTAGTAACTTGATCTAAAGTTTCATGATCATCATCATTAGCTTCCTCTCTAGTTGGTGTAGGCATCACGGGAACGGATTTCACTGATGTGCTACTTTCCAATTTGAGAGAAGCTACAATTACCTCATCAAGTTCTACTTTCCTCCCACTCACTTCTTTGGAGAGAAACTCCTTCTCTAGAAAGGATCCATTCTTACCAACAAAGATCCTGCCTTCGGATCTGTGATAGAAGGTTGATACGTCTCGAACGTATCTATAATTTATGATTGTTTCATGCTATTATATTATGTGTTTTGGATGTTTAATGGGCTTTAATATGCTCTTTTATATTATTTTTGGGACTAACCTACTAACCGGAGGCCCAGTGCCAGTTGTTTTTCTTTTGCCTATTCAAGTGTTTCACACAAAAGTAATATATAACGGAATCCAAACGGAACGAAACCTTCGCGAGGATCTTTCTTGGAACAAACGCAATCCAGGAGACTTGTAGTTTAAATCAGAGATGATGCGAGGCGGCCACGAGGCAGGAGGGCGCGCCCAGGGGGTAGGTGCGCCTCCCACCCTTGTGGGCCCCTCGTAGCTCCACCGACCTACTTCTTCCGCCTATATATACTCTTATACCCTAAAAACATCTAGGGGAGCCACGAAACCACTTTTCCACCGCCGCAACCTTCTGTACCCGTGAGATCCCATCTTGGGGCCTTTTTTGGCGCTCCGTCGGAGGGGGAATCGATCACGGAGGGCTTCTACATCAACACCATAGCCTCTCCGATGATGTGTGAGTAGTTTACCATAGACCTTCGGGTCTATAGTTATTAGCTAGATGGCTTCTTCTCTCTCTTTGATTCTCAATACAAAGTTCTCCTCGATGTTCTTGGAGATCTATTTGATGTAATACTTTTTGCGGTGTGTTTGTCGAGATCCGATGAATTGTGGATTTATGATCAAGTCTATCTATGAATAATATTTGGTTCTTCTCTGAATTCTTATATGCATGATTTGATATCTTTGCAAGTCTCTTCAAATTATCTGTTTAGTTTGGCCTACTAGATTGATCTTTCTTGCAATGGGAGAAGTGCTTAGCTTTGGGTTCAATCTTGCGGTGTCCTTTCCCAGTGACTGTAGGGGCAGCAAGGCACGTATTGTGTTGTTGCCATCGAGGATAAAAAGATGGGGTTTATATCATATTCCTTGAGTTTATCCCTCTACATCATGTCATCTTGCTTAATGCGTTACTCTGTTCTTATGAACTTAATACTCTAGATGCATGCTGAATAGCGGTCGATGTGTGGAGTAATACTAGTAGATGCAGAATCATTTCAGTCTACTTGACACGGACGTGATGCTTATGTTTATGATCATGCCAGATATTCTCATAACTATGCGCTTTTCTATCAATTGCTCGGTAGTAATTTTTCACCCACCGTAATTTATGCTATCTTGAGAAGAAGCCACTAGTCAAACCTATGGGCCGCGGGTCTATTTTCCATCATATAATCTTCTATTTTACATCATATTAGTATCCCATCAACTTGCCAATTTCTGTTGCCATTCTTTTATTTTGCAATCTTTACTTTCCAATCTATACAACAAAAATACCAAAAATATTTACTTTATTATCTTTATCAGATCTCACTTTTGCAAGTGGACGTGAAGGGATTGACAACCCGTTTATCGCGTTGGTTGCAAGGTTCTTGATTGTTTGTGCAGATACTAGGCGATTTGCGTGTAGCCTCCTACAGGATTGATACCTTGGTTCTCAAAAATTGAGGGAAATACTTACGCTACTTTGCTGCATCACCCTTTCCTTTTTAAGGGAAAACCAACGCATGCTCAAGAGGTAGCAAGAAGGATTTCTGGCGCCATTGCAGGGGAGATCTACGCTCAAGTCAAGACATACCTAGTACCCATCGCAAACTCTTCTCCCTCGCATTACATTATTTGCCATTTGCCTCTTGTTTTCCTCTCCCCCACGTCACCCTAGCTGTTTTATTCGCCCTTTTTCGTTCGTCTCTTTTTCGCTTGCTTCTTCTGTGCTTGTGTGTTGGACTGATTGTTTGTCACGATGGCTCAAGATAATACTAAATTGTGTGACTTTTCCAATAACAACAACAATGATTTTATTAGCACTCCGATTGCTCCTACTACTGATGCTGAATCTTGTGAAATTAATACCGCTTTGCTAAATCTTGTTATGAAAGATCAATTTTCGGGCTTTCCTAGTGAAGATGCCGCTACCCATCTAGACAACTTCGTTGATTTGTGTGATATGCAAAAGAAGAATGACGTGGATAATGATATTGTTAAATTAAAGTTGTTTTCATTTTCGCTTAGAGATTGTGCTAAAACTTGGTTTTCTTCTCTTCCTAAAAATAGTATTGATTCGTGGAATAAGTGCAAAGATGCTTTTATCTCTAAGTATTTTCCTCCCGCTAAGATCATCTCTCTTAGAAACGACATTATGAATTTTAAGCAACTTGATCATGAGCATGTTGCACAAGCTTGGGAGAGGATGAAATTAATGATACATAATTTCCCTACACATGGTTTGAATTTATGGATGATTATACAAAAATTTTATGCCGGCTTGAATTTTGCTTCTAGAAATCTTTTAGATTCAGCCGCGGGCGGCACTTTTATGGAAATCACTTTAGGAGAAGCTACTAAACTCCTAGATAATATTATGGTTAATTATTCTCAATGGCATACCAAAAGATCTACTACTAAAAACGTTCATGCGATAGAAGAGATTAATGTTTTGAGTGGAAAGATGGATGAACTTATGAAATTATTTGCTAATAAGAGTGTTTCTTCTGATCCTAATGATATGCCTTTGTCCACTTTGATTCAGAATAATGATGAATCTATGGATGTGAATTTTGTTGGTAGGAACAACTTTGGTAATAGCGCGTATAGAGGAAACATTAATTCTAGGCCGTTCCCTAATAATTCCTCTAATAATTATGGAAATTCCTACAACAACTCTTATGGAAATTTTAATAAGACGCCCTCTGATTTTGAGACTAATGTTAAAGAATTTATGAGTTCGCAAAAGAATTTCAATGCTTTGATTGAAGAAAAATTGCTTAAGATTGATGAGTTGGCTAGGAACGTGGATAGAATTTCACTTGATGTTAAATCTTTGGAACTTAGATCTATCCCACCTAAGCATGATATCAATGAGTCGCTCAAAGCCATGAGAATTTCCATTGATGAGTGCAAAGAAAGAACCACTAGGATGCGTGCTAAAAGAGATTGCTTTGTGAAAACATGTTCTTCTAGTTTTCATGATAATAAAGATAAAGATCTAAAAGTGATTGATGTGTCTCCTATTAAATCCTTGTTTTCCAATATGAATCTGATAAAGATGGGATTGGAGATAAGTCAACTTTAGCTAAAAGGCATTCCAATGATTTGGAATTTTTAGATCTTGATGCAAAAATTGGTAAAAGTGGGATTGAAGAGGTTAAAATTTACATAGCAATGAACCCACTATTTTGGATTTCAGGGAATTTAATTATGATAATTGGTCTTTGATAGATTGTATTTCAATGTTGCAATCCGTGCTAAATTCTCCTCATGCTTATGATAAAAATAAAGCTTTCACTAAACACATCATTGATGCCTTAATGCAATCTTATGAAGAAAAGCTTGAACTAGAAGTTTCTATTCCTAGAAAACTTTATGATGAGTGGGAACCTACTATTAAAATTAATATTATGAATGCTATGCTTTATGTGTTTTAGGTGCTAGTGTTTCCACGATTCCAAAAACCTTGTGCGATGTGTTAGGTTTCCGTGAATTTGATCATTGTTCTTTAAATTTGCACCTTGCGGATTCCACCTTTAAAAAACCTATGGGAAGGATTAATGGTGTTCTTATTGTAGCAAATAGGAATTATGTGCCCGTAGATTTCATCGTTCTTGATATATATTACAATCCTACATGTCCTATTATTCTTGGTAGACCTTTCCTTAGAACGATTGGTGCAATTATTGACAAGAAAATCAAATTAGCTTACGAATCTTTTATGAGAGCCACTTATGGATTCCATGCAAAAGATGATAATACTTATATCTATTCTTATCTTCATGCCTAGCTAGGGGCATTAAACGATAGCGTTTGTTGGGAGGCAACCCAATTTTATTTTTGTTCTTTTGTTTTTGTTCCTGTTTAGTAATAAATAATTCATCTAGCCTCTGGTTAGATGTGGTTTTGTGTTTTAATTAGTGTTTGTGCCAAGAAGAACCTTTAGGATAACCTATGGTGATAGTTATTTTGATCTTGCTGAAAAACAGAAACTTTTGCGCGCACGAAAATAGGTTTCATAAATCACATGAACGTGCTTTTTAGTTGATTCTTTTTGCAGAAGATTAATAAAAAAATTGCTTCGGACTTCCTAATTTCTCAGAGTTTTTGGAGTTACAGAACTATTCGCAACATTCAAATTGCTACAGACAGTTCTGTTTTTGACAGATTCTGTTTTTGTGTGTTGTTTTCTTATTTTGATGAATCTATGGCTAGTATCGGGGGTATGAACCATAGATAAGTTGGAATACAGTAGTTTTAACAACAATATAAATAAAGAATGAGTTCATTACAGTACCTTAATGTGGTGGTTTGTTTTCTTATACTAACGGAGCCCATGAGATTTTCTGTTTAAGTTTTGTGTTGTGAAGTTTTCAAGTTTTTGGGTAAATATTTGATGGATTTTGGAATAAGGAGTGGCGAGAGCCTAAGCTTGGGGATGCCCAGGGCACCCCAAGGTAAAATTCAAGGACAACCAAAATCCTAAGCTTGGGGATGCCCCGGAAGGCATCCCCTCTTTCGTCTTCGTCTATCGGTAACTTTACTTGAGGCTATATTTTTAATCACCACATAATATGTGTTTTGCTTGGAGCGTCTTGTATGATTTGAGTCTTTGCTTTTTAGTTTACCACAATCATCCTTGCTGTACACACCTTTTGGGAGAGACACACATGAATTGGAATTTATTAGAATACTCTATGTGCTTCACTTATATCTTTTGAGCCAGATAATTTTGCTCTAGTGCTTCACTTATATCTTTTAGAGCACATTGGTGGTTTTATTTTATAGAAATTATTGATCTCTCATACTTCACTTATATTATTTTGAGAGTCTTTTAGAACAGCATGGTAATTTTCTTTGGTTATAAAACTAGTCCTGATATGATGGGCATCCAAGATGGGTATAATAAAAACTTTCATATAAAGTGCATTGAATACTATGAGAAGTTTGATGCTTGATGATTGTTTTGAGATATGAGGATGGTGATATTAAAGTCATGCTAATATATTAATTGTGAATTTGAGGAATACTTGTGTTAAAGTTTGTGATTCCCGTAGCATGCACGTATGGTGAACCGTTATGTGATAAAGTTGGACTACAAAAAAAAGACACATCCGTGACATTTTGGGCTAAACGAAAAAAAATCTGTCATACTTATGACACTTCAATGACGATAATTGTGACAAAACCTGGTATCATCATAGATGTGGTGGGCTCCTACTTCTATGACAAAAAATCATGACAGAAAATGGGCTTTTCGTCCTGGGCAGGCCGGAGACGCAGCTGCATGACATTCTTTGGGTCGTCCATGACCGAAAAAACCGTGGTAGAAGCGAGGGCGAGGAAAATATCGGGGTGTTCCCGGTTACCGTGGGTGCTTGGGGCCGAGCGATGCGCAGTTCTCTCGTACACGCACGCGCGTGGGTGCGAGGCGTTGGGCTCTAACTGAACCCGAGCGAGGCGTTGGGCTCTAACTGAACCCGAGCGATTGCATTGCAGGCTACGCGTTACTGAACCCGAGCGATCGATCGATGGCTGTTAACTGAACCCGATCGAGCGATTCCTTCGCTACTGCTACTAACTGAAGCCGATCGATGCTGCCTCTGGATGAACAGTGAGCGTTGCTGGGGGGGTTGGATGAACAGTTCCCGGTGGGGTGGATGAACAGGACCCCGTGGTGTTGCCTCTGGATGAACAGGACCCCGATCGATCGAGCCAGTTGGGGCTGGATGAACAGGATCCCGTGGAGGGCTGGATGAACATGACCACCCTGTGGAGGGCTGGATGAACAGTAGACAGTGGAGGGCTGGATGAACAGTAGCCCGTGGAGGGGTGGTTGAACAGGAGCCCGTGGAGAGGGCTGGTTGAACAGTAGCCAGTGGAGTAGCGCGCGGTGGAGGCTGGATGAACCGGAGCCCGTGGATGAACAGTCGCAGGTGGAGGCTGGAGGAGGTCGACGGTGGATGAACAGTAGCCCCTTGGAGGCTGGAGGGGGTCAACGGTGGAGATGTATAGTATCCCGTGGAGTCCCGTTTTGCGGTACGCCACACCCCTCCCGATGAACAAGACCCCCATTTCGACCGTAGCGCTCCAACTCAATTCCGTTTCCTTTGTTTTGCGGTACGCCACACCTCAGCCCATGAACAGGACCCCCAATTCGACCGTAGGAGGTCTGTTTCCTCCGTTTTGCGGTACGCCAGACCCCTCCCATTGAACAGGAACCCGTTTCGACCGCGGCTGGTCGAACACAAGGCCGTTTCCTCCATTTTGCGGTACGCCAGGCCTCGTTTCCATCGACTGTTCCGTCCAAGCCGGTTGGCTCCCACGCGTTCCATTGCCTCCCAATGAACACGACGCATTCCGTTGCCTCCCCATGAACATGACAACGATGCAATTTCTCCGTTCCGACCCAGCCATGTACACGAGCCCTGGCCGTACGTATGCGCAAGTAGGCGTTCGAGACCCCGCCCGTATGTACATACGTGGCCGTATTTACTTTCTTGCAACATGGCTGCTGTATGTACGTGTACATGCTACATGTTCGCCTCTACTACCACATGTGCGCGCCTCTACTACCACACGTGCCCTTCCTTGCACGGCCATGGTTCATCGCTGGAGCCTGCAGACAGACCGATCGACCATTATGCACGTAGACGTTTGCGACCAGAATGACAACGCTACGTACGCTTCGACCAGGTGGGTCCCGACTGTCAGGCACTTCCTTGCGTGCGAAGATGTAGCTAGTGGGTCCCAGCAGTCAGGGGGCGAATCGTTTTTTTTGCCCGGACACACTTCCTTGCATCCGAAGATGTAGCTGGTGGGTCCCAGTAGTCAGGGGGGCGAATCGTTTTTTTTGCCCAGACGCACTTCCTTGCGTGCGAAGATGTAGCTGGTAGGTCCCAGCAGTCAGGGGAAACGTTTTTTTCGCGAAGTACGGTTGCCCGTCCGGTGAGTCCCTGCTGTCAGGTGGAAGAATCATTATTTTCCGCGTAATAAGGAGGCACTTCCTTGCTGCGGCCGTGGACACAGCTGTCAGCCTCTCCACGTACAGTCCATGTCCGATGGAAGACGTTCCTTGACCACGTTGACCACGCCGCGCGGAGAGCACCAGGGCGGTGGACGACGGCGAGGCCTAGGAAGGGGACGACACGGAGCCGGTGAAGACGCGGCAGTGGAAGCCCGCGCGGAGAGGAGTATGATGGTTCACTGGTTCAGCTGCAGTGTGAGGCTGCCGTCGCTGCAGAATAACAGGGGGTGTGGGTGAGTGGAGGGATGGCCTGACCAGCGGTGGGAGTAGTAGGGGGTGGTGAGGCCTCCGTGGCAGCACTGCCGACCACGGGAGGCAGGAGCCGGCGGCACGACCGGCGCTGCTTTGGGCGGCTGGAGCAAGAAGACCAGAGGTTGAAGAAGCACTACGGTTGTTGGATGGACATCGTACGGTCACTGCAGCTAGAATCGTTTATATTGACTAAGTTGACAAAGCCCTTGGTACGCGTCAACTTAGTAGGCCCACAGGTCAGCTTCCAAAATGGTGCGCCCCAGATGTCAGGGGGAGGAATCATGTTTTGGGCGGGTGAAGGTAGAATATCCAAGATTGAAGAAGAAGCACGGCATCCGTTGGATGGACATCCAACGGCCACTGCTGCTAGAACCGTGTGTTGAGTATAATAAGTTCACAAAGCCTTGCATACGCGTCAACTTCTCTTTTTCAGGGGACACATCAACTTAGTAGGCCCACAAGTGTGTGGCAGAGAACTTATAGCCCATTTGCGATTTGTAAGAATGTACAGCCCATTTTTGAATTCTAATGGAATTTACTACAGCCCATTTACAGTTTGTTAAAAGTACAAACCATTTTCTAGCTAGGACAATGATTAATAATTTCAACCAACCATTTAAGACAGAATTCAATAAAATTTCCCGCATTTTGATGGGATCCGAAATATTTTTATCCCGAAATTTCTAGTCTAATTAAATATAAATTTGTATTACTTAAAAATCTAATGAAACATTGTGCGCGCAACAATTAAAAATTATGATTTTCAAAATCCATAAATAATATTTTATAAACTAATTTCATGTTTGGTGCATTTTTTATAGTTACTGCCCAGTTTTTATAATTACATCCCATTTATTATTTTTTAAAGCCCATTTTCCTGTTAAGCCTAATGCATCCCTCCTAGGAAAGGTTTGCAGCCCAGCGGGGCGGAGAATAAGAAGTTGACCGTGCCTGGGTATTCCTCAAAAAAACGTATAGTTGGGCTAGCCCTTTTCATCTTGAAAAAAATTAATATCTGGGCTGGATATCTGTCCTGGGCTAGACGGGCCACAGCCCGCCCAGTTAATACCCTGCTCTCCTCTGAACAACAACGAAAACATCGCCAAGAAAAACTCTGCAGTGCTCACTCCTCAAAAACACAAATACTGCTCGAGCTGCTTGGTCCCATCTGTCGGCTGCACCTTGTGCAATTCTCTCATTTATATTGACTACATAGGTTCACAATGGTGTGGGACCGTGATGTCAGGAAACCAGGAGGAATCAAAAAAAATAGTTGTACATAATAAGGAGGCACTTCCGTACGTACAGCTATGGCCCTAGTGGGTCCCTACTGCCATCTAGTCAAAATAAAGTCATCTCCTGAATCCTCATGTTCATTGACCATGTTAACAATGCTCGGCGCCACGGCGAGCGCAACAACTCGAATGACGACAGAGAGGTCCTCGCCGGCCCTACGGATGGTCTGATACAGTGCCCGCTGCTCATTTAGGAAGCTAGGATCATCGCACACCTATGAGCACCTTCGAGAGGCTGAGACGGCATGAAACGGTAAGGCCGCGCTTGGGAGCTCTGGTTTATTTCACACATGTATTAACATACAAGTGTAATTTACTCGTCATCGGAAACAACGCGTAAAATATAGGCGTAATGGAACCGAGGGCCCGAGGTCTGTAAGTAAAACCGGCGGGTTACGCATGTAATTTGAGAGACCAATGCATATTTTACTAGTCGAAATCGACCAACCAAGCGCTTCGCCCGAGACCATATCCTTTTATTTACAAGAGTCAGTTTTACAAGCGGTTTTGGTTGGAAAACGACGATCCAATCACGGCCTAAGATGATGAGTTGGTCGGAAGATCATATGGTTTCATGTCTAACCTACCTGACTTGTCGTATAGGCTATGAATGAAACATAAGACGATGAACTTCTTAAGCACGGAAACAACAGAAGAGGATGATCTTCCTAACAAGGAAATCACTGGCATTAGATCGACATGCAAAACAATAAGAAGCATTATTCTCAGGAGGCACGGTGAACAGCTCGTGATGCCGCATGCCACAACATTCCAAGCTCAACTTTGCAATCAAACACAAGGCCTGGCATTACATAGACAATATTCAGAACAAACTCTTAAAATATCTTACATAAGTAAACATTCATGTGACTATGCATCTGAGCAGAGTAAACATTTACTTCTGAACTGAAGATAGGAATAGGAAAAACGATCTACGTTGCTCACAGGAAAGGGCATCCCACTCAAAAATATCAAATGCATGTCTTCTGGCTAACATCAATCAGCAAAAATTGACTAGTTTTTCCAATTCCAATATATTAAACTAATGTCAAGTTTGACAAACTTTTCCCATTATAAATGTGTAATGCCTATGATTGTGGAACAGGCAGGGTTTGTCATCAGTTTGTCATCTGATAGTCCGGTGGCTCAAGGTGAGGACGAATGATTAGAGAACCATTCGATGTATTGTGCATGATGAAGTATTATGGAGGACATGAACCATCTGAACATTTTGTGCAGTTCCACTAAAATCAAGCTGAGCATCCCTATGGATTTCGTATTTATATGCTGCCAGAAAACAAAGACACATCAGCACACACATGAATATTGGCCGCAGTGTCAACCCACCAATCGGTGGACTAACAAACTAAAAGTACGGTAAACAAATTACCATACCCAGATGCCCCATCATTGTTGCTTAGAGTGACATTGACAGACTTGGAGTCCTGTCCTGGCTTCTTGGTACTTGTTCGGGCACTTGTTTGCCCAGTGTTCCTCCGAACCACAAGTAAAGCAGCCATCTCTCTTTTTGTCTTTCTTCTTACCCTTCTTAATGGCCGACGCTGGCAGCACCATTCAAACATATAGTCCGGTGGCTCAATGTGACGACGAATGATTAGAGAACCATTCGATGTATTGTGCATGATGAAGTATTATGGAGGACATAAACCATCTGGACATTTTGTGCAGTTCCACTAAAATCAAGCTGAGCATCCCTATGGATATCGGTATTTATATGCTGCAAGAAAACAAAGACACAGCAGCACACACATGAATATTGGCCCCAGTGTCAACCCACCAATCGGTCGACTAACAAACTGGAAGTACGGTAAACAGATTACCATACCCAGATGCCCCATCATTGTTGCTTAGAATGACATTGACAGATTTGGATTCCTGTCCTGGCTTCCTTTACTGGTTTGGGCACTTTTTGCCCAGTGCACTCCATGTGTTGTAGAGTTTCCTATGCTCTCTGCAGACTAGTCATGTCACCAGCGTCTACTAATACTCTGTAAAGCTTCTCAATCATTCCTTGTGTAATGTAGCGCAAACAGTGAGTGCTTCTTTCTGCAAAGTGGTAAGACCAACTGGACCCACTAATGCAGCAGTTTGCCTTAGACACATTGGCTCCTTTTGTGTAGTTCAACTAAAATCAAAGTCGGAATAAAACCGAGCTTTAATTTTGATATCCCTGTAAGCAACAATAGGCATACGGGAAAAAATTAATGAGAAATAACGGTTGATGACTTGTACTCCCAGAAGAAAAACATCTACTGATCTACCTTATCTTAATGGGAAACAAAGCAGGAAAGTAGCAATTCTCAATCAGTGTGATTCATTCATATTAACTGAGACATTATCTTAACAATGCCTTGTTTCAACATGTACAAAGAACGACAAAGCAGAAAAGTATCATTCCTAAAACAATGCGACTGATTCATTTTAACAGAGACATTATCTTAACAATACCTTTGTTAAACATGTAGAAAGAACTACAAAGCAGGATAGTACCATTTGTAAAACACTGTAACTAATATATAATAACAGAGACATTATCTGAACAATATGTCGGTGTACAAAAGTAGGGGCTCTCCTTTTGACCCCTTTACTTGTGCATGGGCAGTCAGAGCCGCTCACCGCGGCCGCACTTAGCAGGGCAGAGGAAGGAAGCCGTAGAGAAGCCGAAGCACAAGACAACCGAGGCAACTCCAAGAACAGAAGCACTAAAGAGCAGAGGGGCGAGGTGGACCCCCCTGGCAAGACCCTTGCCGGGGAGGCCTCCGCGGCCCCGGCAAGAGCCTTTCTGGGGCAACTTGCCCTACGCCAGCAGGGCGAGCCACCCTTGAGCCCGCGGGTTCTAACACCACCAACTATCCACATCAGAACGAAGGCTCGGGAGGCGCCTCTGTGGTGGCATGCAGATCTTCGTCAAGATCATAAACACACATGATCAGATGAGGACCAGAAGACGGAGGCCCTCAGCGGGATCCTAGCTGAGGAAATCCACAAGACCCCCGGCAAGCGCCTTGCCGGGGACGACTGCAACGCCGCGGCAAGACCCCTGCTGGGCCCCCGACAAGACCCTTGCCGAGGGCATCAGTGGAGCCACAGCCAGGCCCGCGCCTGCCAAGACTCCACCGCCGTCCCCAAGCAGCTGTAAGCTCAACCAGCTGGGCAGGCACCTGCGTGGCGACGGGCGGCCTCTACACTGACTGAACAAGCACCTGCGTGGTCGCATGCGACCCTTCGTGAAGGCTCCACCACAGCGCCAGCCCAGCAGCCAGCCAACATGGCGCAACAATGCCTCGTCAGCTCGAACGCGCGTCAGAACCGGGCGAGGCGGTGACAGCTGGGACGTGCTTCCTTGCCGTCCCCGATAAAGCAAGGGGGGCACGTCGGCAGCGCATTAAATGCATTTTGTCCGACGGTCCCAGAGGATAGGCTTATCGACTGTAGACCTTTCCACCTCCTGTGTGCCACTGTGGCAACCCCTTTTCCCTATAAAAGGAGGCCCGGGGCGACCAGGAGAAGGAATCGGATCTTTTGGGCAAGTTACACACCGTAGCTAGCTCAAGAACACAAGAACACTCAAATACATCCACCAAAGCAGGACTAGGGTATTACACATCTCCGCGGCCAGAACCTGGGTAAACGATCTGTGTGCTTCCTGTCAGACCCGCTCTTTGCACAACCTCGCGCCCGCAACCCGTAGAAGGAATCCCAGTGATTCCATAGGTGTCGGTTTCCCCCGACATCTTTGGCGCGCCAGGTAGGGGCGCGCAGTGGTGGAAATATGGTCTGATCGAAGCGACGGCTTCATCGC
This sequence comes from Triticum aestivum, assembly GCF_018294505.1. Classification (NCBI taxonomy): domain Eukaryota; kingdom Viridiplantae; phylum Streptophyta; class Magnoliopsida; order Poales; family Poaceae; genus Triticum; species Triticum aestivum. The sequence continues at coordinate 29,168,051 of NC_057796.1, read as the reverse complement.
GGCTGTCGTTCCAAGGAAGAAGACGACCCAGCTTGACGGCACCATATGCAGATGCGGTGGACGCCCGTGCAATGACAGAAAAGCTAAGTTGTGTGAAAGTTTAAGCAATTTCTTTTTATATACAAGGTTATTGTCCTCGAAGGTCCTGCCCTATGTATGGAAAACCTGCACGCAAAGGGGACCTTCCGCTATTGGCAACGCTCTTGCTCTGTTTCAAGTCCACTCAACAGTCCAAGCGGCCGCGTCGAGAACGGCAGGGTAGCCTTCCGCGATTAGCAACGCTCTCGATTCTGACTCGAGTCAAGCTTGACAGTTCAAGCGGCCACGTTTGGAGCGGTAAGGTGGATCGCCTGGCAGCAAGCACACCCGGCAGGCCATCGGGGATCCGTCCTCCAGGCGCCGTGCCTTAAGTTTACACGCCGGCGAGGCTACCTGATTAACGTAGGGTGAACATACAAAGGGGGGATTGAACAGGAAAGTAACATGCATAATATCAAAAGCACAACAGAGTTATATTACGTCACTTGTTGCCGCAGTTCTAACTGAAGATAAAAATTGTCTTTGTTGTGAACCTGCAGCAAGGAAAAGAAACGGGGCGCCTAGTCCCGGTGCTGGCCGTCTACCCTCTGGACTCCATCGATGCGGCTGATGACGGGCTCGATACGCTCCTTGAGCGGCGCGAGGTCGACATCCTCCGGCAAGCTCTCCAGCGCAGGGTCGAAGTCGAGGGAGGGGTTCTAGTACGCCACCTTGGTGAGAACCTTGGTCATGGCACCCCGGCAAAGCCTCCAGGCCTCATTGGCCAGGAAAGTCACGCTGGTGGAGCGGAACTGCTCCAAGGCCCCAAGAACACCCTCGAAGAACAGGGTCAGCTTGGCATTGGGGCTCGCGTTGCGCTCCGGGGTGTACTTCATGTTTGACATCCCCATGGTGGCCAGCTGCGTGGTTTTCCTGCCGGCAACATCTTTGAGGCGGCCGATCCAGCGGGTCTCGCCCTCCACAAAATCCCTATGGTCGGGGGCTTCATTCTTCCGCTGCTGCTTCTCGGCCTCCAAATCCTTGGCCAAGGTCTCCTCCCGGGCCTTGGCCTCCGAGAGCGTCTCCTCAAGACCCTCCAGCTTCCGCTTTAGGTCTTTGATGGAGTCGTTGGCCTTGGAGAGCTTCTCAGCCTTGCCATGGACTGCGCCCTGCGCCTCACTAGGGCACCGTTGAGTGTGTCCTTCTCCTTGGACAGCTTCAGGACCTGGTCCTTTAGCTCGTCCCGCTCCACCTCCAGCTCCTTTACCTTGCCGGCGTGAACGAGAGCCTGGGCATTGAGTGCCTCCTTGTGCCTCTCCTACAGCTCCTGGGTCTGCTGCACGACGAGTTTCTCCACCTCCGCGTCCTTGCCGCGGAGCGTTGCGGCGAGCCTCTCCTCGCGCGCAACAAGGTCCTACTCCTGGGAGTTTAGCGCAGCCTGCTGCTGGTGCTGAGTGGCCTCGGCCTGAGCGGCCTACTGCTTCGCCAGTTCCTGGGCCTTCATGATGTCGGCCTGCTTCATGATGAGCGCCACGTCGCGCTCAGCCAGCGCGTCCTGGGCGGCCCGCAGGTCCTTGTGGACCTGGCGGAACCAAGCCCGCGCCTCGGCAACATGCCCCTCGAGGTCTTTCTCCGCCTTGTCCACCACCGCCATCCTGGACTTGGCCTTGTCCAGGCGAGCGCGGTGAAGCGCTCGGAGCTTCTGGAAGTTGGCGCCCATGTCCTGGAGGAGCTGCTCTTCCTGGGAACTGCGGCCACCGGCACCCGGCTCGTCAACGACCTCAAGCCCGGCAGCGGCGAGCACTTCATCATCGAGCACCTCCCATTCGACGGACGCCCCGGTGCTCGCCGTCCCTGGGAGGTGGATGAACAGGTCGTCGCTCACCCTCAGGTACCTGCCTGAGCCAGAGGCAGCGGAGGAGGAAGGTTGGTCGTCAACCACCTCCTCCTCGGCAGTGGCCTTGCCGGCCTCCTCGGCAGCAGCCTTGCCGGGCTCCCCGGCAGGCCCCTTGGCGGCGTCCTCAGCGGCACCATTGGCGACCTCCTCGGTGGCGATCTTCTCGGCCTCTGCCGCGGCATACTTGGTGACATCCTCGATGATGGTGTCTATATCCTCCGGATCCGCCGAGGGAGAATCTGGATACCGAGAAGGGGATGAGGCGAAGCCAAGACCAAGATTCAGAAAGAAGAGAAAAGAAACATGGACGGAAGGCGAGGGACTTACCCGTGCCGGGCTAGGAAGCAGAGGTCCCCTCCCCGCCAACATTTGGCACCGAGCCGAAGCCACCAGCGCCCAAGTTCGCCTCCTCCTCCTTCGTGTGCATGGGCTCGGTGCTTGGCGCCCTTAATGGGGAAGCCCCTTGGGGCGGCGTGGTCGATGGGGGCGGCGTGTTGGGGGTAGCCCTCGGTGGCTCCTCCTGCTGCCGTCCTCCTCCTACAACCACGACAATGTAAGCGCCAAGAGATCGTTCCCCCAACACATGTTGACGAGAAGTGAGTGATGAACTTACGCTGGGGGCTGTGCTGGGGCCCGCTGTCTGGGCTGCTCAACACCACCAGCGGTGTACCGGAAGCGCTGGCCGGGGGCTGGCCGCTCGCTGAAGCCCTGGCCCTCTTCACCCTCTGGGCCAGTGTCTCCGCATCCCTGCAAAGATGAAAACGAATCAAGATAAGTGGCACGGTCTGAGGGGACGGAGATGACAGAAAGGGACAAGATACTAACTCGTCCTCCACCTCCTCTTCTACCGCCTTCCTCTTCCCCCTTGGGCTGAGGGACCCAAAATCGAATACGACCTCTGCGTTGACATCTGCCCGAGCTGGGGAAGTTGATGGAGTCCGAGGACGCTTGGACGAAGAAGAGGCAGCTGCTTTCTTCTTCGCCACCGCGGCCTTCACCAACTTCTTCGCCGCCGCGGCCCTTGTCTGGCGCGCGGACCCCTCCTCGGCTTGCCGCGTTTGTACGGCCCTGCCGGGCCGGACCGGCTCGCTAGAGGTGGCTCGCCACAGAACTCGCCCTCTCCCCGTGACCGGAGGGTCGACAGCCTCGGCCTACTCTGACGATGACTCATTGACCACATCTTTGACGAGAGTGGCCCCGGGGCCAGTGCTGCGGGCTTCCCCAGCGGACACTGCTCACTGGGCAAGCTCCTTCTCCTCCGCGGCCGCCACGGCCTTACCCTCCACGCCGCCGGCGCTGCCGGCCTCCTTGGCGAGCTCCGCCTCCGCCGCCCTGGCGGCAATGTAGTCAAGCTCCGCCTGGGTGGTGTCCTGGACGAGTCGCGGCTCATCGCGGACGTACTTCTCCTCCAGGGTGTCAAAAAACTCCTGCACCTGATCCTCCGGCGGCTCGGCCCAATTTGGGACGAGGCCGTGCGCGTTGAACTCCGGCATCATGGCGATGATGTCGTTTTCGACGCGAGTTGTTGCTCAGCGGGACCACCCCCGCCGGCAACTTAAACAAGGGCCCCTTGGCGACCTTGCCGGCCTTCACGGCGGCCTTCGCGGCCTTGCCGGACTGCTCGACCTTGCCGTTGCGGTTCACGTCGAGCTGGAAGAGCCGCTGGCAAAAGTGGGCATGCCCCATCACCGTGAGGTTGTGGTCGAGGCCGGGGCGAAGCCTCATGATGTCAGCCGCATTCGTGAAAAGCCAGGCCAGCCTCCCCTTGTTGTGAAGCGGGGCGATTCGGCGGCGGATGAAATCGGCCCCGATCAGCTCGAGGGTAATCCCGGCCTCGGTGAGGCGAAGAATCCTGGTAGTGGTGACTGTGAGCTTCAGTCACTTCGGTGAACCGGCGGCGCCTGGCGAACCTCGCAGAATGCTGGTGGATCCTCCTCCTCAATCCAGCACCATCGGCGCCACCACTCCTCCCACCTCTCCTTCTGAGCGCCTCTGGGTATGTCCCCTTGGACCTTGGGATCCAGGCGACACAACCGGAGATGGCGCCCCCCTTTTGGATCGGAGGGAAGAAGTAGTGGCGGAAGAGCGCCGTGTTGGGATGCACCCCGACGAAGCCCTTGCAGAGGTACACAAAAAGAGCCATGCACGCCACGGTATTTGGGGTAAAATCCAGAAGGTGGAAGACGTAGGTGTGCATGATGTCACTGAAGAAATCAGAGAAGGTGGGCAGAGGCCGCAAGAAAAGTAGTCGACAAAGAACGAGTACCGGTTCGGGCCGGCCTCGGCGAAGGCAGCAGGGATGACGCGCGTGGCCGGGTGCCCCGTCGTCTCCCCCCTCGTCTTGCACCCCCACAAGTGCTTGAAGTAGTCCCGAAGGTGGACTGCGTCGACCGCCGTGGGGAAGTAGGCGGATTGTGTCCGCCGCACCGCCAACTCGCTCTCCGGCGGCTCATTCGTCCTGGCATCCTTGGCCACTCCCTTGCCTCTGCTGGTATGGGTGCCATGGTGGCTGCAGGAGGCGAGGAATGAAGGATGGCGAAGGCGCGCCGGCGGCGAGCGAAGGCAAGAGCTTGAGAGGGAGGAAGAAGGGGACAGTGGTTCCGAGAATGGGGAAAGCATGGAGGGTAAATGAGCAGCGCGCCCGCGGTTATTCCTTTTTACGGGGAAGGCGCGGGCCGCCTCTTTTCCCATTAACTGCGATGTGATGCATGCGTGCGGGAACCGCCCCACGCATGACCCCCATGTTACGCATGACTCTCCACGTCGCACGTTCAACGCAGGTCGTGGGAGGGCAGTGGACGAAACAATTACTACTGTAAAAATCCACCCCACCTGCCCGCGCACCATTCTGGGCCTGGCCCAACAACGCATCCCACTTATGTGTGGCCCAGATCCGGGAGCTCCTGTGGGTGTACAAAAGTAGGGGCTCTCCTTTTGACCCCTTTACTTGTGCACGGGCAGTCAGAGCTGCGCGCTGCGGCCGCACTTAGCAGGGCAGAGGAAGGAAGCCGGAGAGAAGCCGAAGCACAAGACAACCGAGGCAACGCCAAGACCAAAAGCACTAAAGAGCAGAGGGGCGAGGTGGACCCCCCCGGCAAGACCCTTGCCGGGGCGGCCTCCGCGGCCCCAGCAAGAGCCTTGCCGGGGCAACTTGCCCGACGCTAGCAGAGCCAGCCACCCTTGAGCCCACGGGTTCTAACACCACCAACTATCCACCTCAGAACCAAGGCTTAGGAGGCGCCTCTGTGGTGGCATGCAGATCATCGTCAAGATCATAAACACACAGGATCAGATGAGGACCAGAAGATGGCGGCCCTTGACGGGATCCTAGCCGAGAAAATCCACAAGACCCCCAGCAAGCGCCTTGCCGGGGACGACTGCAACGCCAGGGCAAGACCCTTGCCGAGGGCATCAGCGGAGCCACAGCTAGGCACGCGCCTGCCAAGAGTCCACCGCCATCCCTAAGCAGCTGTTAGCTCAACCAGCTAGGCAGGCACCTGCATGGCGACGGGCGGCCTCTACACCGACTCAACAAGCACCTGCGTGGTGGCATGCGACCCTTCGTGAAGGCTCCACCATCGCGCCAGCCCAGCAGCCAGCCAACATGGTGCAGCAACGCCTTGTCAGCTCGGACGTGCGTCGGAACCGGGTGAGGCGGCGGCAGCTGGGACGTGCTTCCTTGCCGTCCCCGATAAATCAAGGGGGGCACATTGGCAGCGCATTAAATGCGTTTTGTCCGACGGTCCCAGAGGATAGGCTTATCGACTATAGACCTTTCCACCTCCTGTGTGCCACTATGGCAACCCCTTTTCCCTATAAAAGGAGGCCTAAGGCGACCAAGACAAGGATTCGGATCTTTTTGGCAAGTTACACCCCGTAGCTAGCTCAAGAACTCAAGAACACTCAAATACGTCCACCAAAGCAGGACCAGGGTATTACGCATCTCCGCGGCCCGAACCTGGGTAAACGATCCGTGTGCTTCTTGTCAGACCCGCTCTTTGCACAACCTCGCGCCCGCCAACCAAAGAAGGAATCCCAGTGATTCCATAGGTGTCGATTTCCCCCGACACAATACATTTCTTAAATGTGTACTCCGGCCGATCCCTAACAGAAATGGTACTCCCGCCGATCCCTAACAAGTGTTGAAGTTTTGAACAAAGATTCAGTAGTTAATTCTGAGGAAAGTAGGTACTGACCTTTCAAGACCAAGATTTGAAACAACTCCTGAGGAAGATCTAAAAGAGATCTCAACACATATATGGAAATCCGGAATCATTTTGTGCAGTTCCACCAAAATTAAGCGAAGCAAAATGTCGCAATAGCAACAAGTTGAATAGATATCACTGTTTTAACAGAGGCAAAAAAGGAATCAATTACTGGCCAATAAAGGAGGATGAAACATGTGGCCACAGAAATGGTAATCCTAGCCAATCCCTAACAAGTGTTGGAGTTTTGAAATAAGATTCAGGAGTTAATTCTGAGAGTGGCATTGCTTAATTTTACCAGCGGCATTAGATTAACAAAAAGCATAAACAGTTCCAGGGGAGAGTGGGCGCAACAACAACATGTGCTTCCATCTACTTGTAAAGGGGGTGATGCAGAGTTTGTTGTAACAAAGCAACAAGCATAATGTCTGGGTTGGTCCCATTTTTGTTCACTACATAATGGGAAAAGACAGCAATACAATAGCTTCAATTCAACATTTATTTAAAATAGTACCAATACAAGTAGCACAGCATCTCAAAACACACTGCACGATCATGTGGATGAAGGCAAGTACCAACCTGTCATGACGCACACAAGATCACGTACGAATCTGCCAACACGAATAGGAAATCCAATCTCGTTTTGTGCAGTTGCACTGAAATCAAGTAAAGTCGCCGGTGTGACATTTAAGTCTGCTATAGCAACAAGTTGAATAGATATCCCTGATTCAACAGAGGCAAAAAAGGAAACAATTACTGCCAATAAAGGAGGATGAAACATGCGGCCACAAAAAGAAGCATCTACCTTATCTTGATGGAAAACAAAGTATAGGACAGTAGCATTTCTAAAACGGTTGCATTGATTGATATTAACAAAGAAATTCTCTTAAAATAGTTCAGTAGTTAATTCTGAGAGTGACATTGCTTAATTTTACCATCAGCATTAGATTAAGAAAAAGCATAAACAGTTCCAGGGGCGAGTGGGCGCAACTATTGGGGAACGTAGTAATTTCAAAAAATTTCCTACGCACACGCAAGATCATGGTGATGCATAGCAACGAGAGGGGAGAGTGTTGTCCACGTACCCTCGTAGACCGAAAGCGTAAGCGTTAACACAACGCGGTTGATGTAGTCGTACGTCTTCACGATCCGACTGATCAAGTACCAAACGCACGGCACCTCCGAGTTCAGCACACGTTCAGCTCGATGACGTCCCTCAAACTCCGATCCAGCTGAGTGTTGAGGGAGAGTTTCATCAGCACGACGGCGTGGTGATAATGATGATGTTCTACCGACGCAGGGCTTCACCTAAGCACCACTACGATATTATCGAGGTGTAATATGGTGGAAGGGGGCACCGCACACGGCTAAGAGATCAATGATCAATTGTGTCTCTAGAGGTGCCCCCTTGCCCCCGTATATAAAGGAGCAAGGGGGGGTTCGGCCGGCCAAAGGGGAGAGGCGCGCCAGGAGGAGTCCTACTCCTACCGGAAGTAGGACTCCTCCCCTCTTCCATGTTGGACTAGGAGAGAGAGGGGGAAGAGGTGGAGGGGAGGAAGGAAAGGGGGGGCGCCGCCCCCCTCTCCTTGCCCTATTAGGACTGGGGGGAGGGGCGTGCAGCCCTGCCCTGGCCTCCTCTCCTCTCTTCCACCTAGGCCCACTAAGGCCCATTAAGTTACCGGGGGGTTCCGGTAACCTCCCGGTACTCCGGAAAAATCCCGATTTCACCCAGAACACTTCCGATATCCAAACATAGGCTTCCAATATATCAATCTTTATGTCTCGACCATTTCGAGACTCCTCGTTATGTCCGTGATGACATCCGGGACTCCGAATAACCTTCGGTACATCAAAACATATAAACTCATAATATAACGGTCATCGTAACGTTAAGCGTGCGGACCCTACGGGTTCGAGAACTATGTATACATGACCGAGACACCTCTCCGGTCAATAACCAATAGCGGAACCTGGATGCTCATATTGGCTCCCACATATTCTACGAAGATCTTTATCGGTCAGACCGCATAACAACATACGTTGTTCCCTTTGTCATCGGTATGTTACTTGCCCGAGATTCGATCGTCGGTATCTCGATACCTAGTTCAATCTCGTTACCGGCAAGTCTCTTTACTCGTTCCGTAATACATCATCCCGCAACTAACTCATTAGTTACAATGCTTGCTAGGCTTATAGTGATGTGTATTACTGAGTGGGCCCAGAGATACCTCTCCGACAATCGGAATGACAAATCCTAATCTCGAAATACGCCAACCCAACAAGTACCTTTGGAGACACCTGTAGAGCACCGTTATAATCACCCAGTTACGATGTGACGTTTGGTAGCACACAAAGTGTTCCTCCGGTAAATGGGAGTTGCATAATCTCATAGTCATAGGAACATGTATAAGTCATGAAGAAAGCAGTAGCAACATACTAAACGATCGAGTGCTAAGTTAACGGAATGGGTCAAGTCAATCACATCATTCTCCTAATCATGTGATCCCGTTAATCAAATGACAACTCATGTCTATGGCTAGGAAACATAAACATCTTTGATCAACGAGCTAGTCAAGTAGAGGCATACTAGTGACACTCTGTTTGTCTATGTATTCACACAAGTATTATGTTTCCGGTTAATACAATTCTAGCATGAATAATAAACATTTATCATGATATAAGGAAATAAATAATAACTTTATTATTGCCTCTAGGGCATATTTCCTTCAGTCTCCTACTTGCACTAGAGTCAATAATCTAGATTACACAGTAATGATTCTTACACCATGGAGTCTTGGTGCTGATCATGTTTTCCTCGTGGAAGAGGCTTAGTCAACGGGTTTGCAACATTCAAATCCGTATGTATCTTGAAAATTTCTATGTCTCCCACCTGGACTAAATCCCGGATTGAATTGAAGTGTCTTTTGATGTGCTTGGTTCTCTTGTGAAATCTGGATTCCTTTGCTAAGGCAATTGCACCAGTATTGTCACAAAAGATTTTCATTGGACCCGATGCACTAGGTATGACACCTAGATCGGATATGAACTCCTTCATCCAGACTCCTTCATTTGCTGCTTCCGAAGCAGCTATGTACTCCGCTTCACACGTAGATCCCGCCACGACACTTTGCTTAGAACTGCACCAACTGACAGCTCCACTTTTCAATGTAAACACGTATCCGGTTTGCGATTTAGAATCGTCCGGATCAGTGTCAAAGCTTGCATCAACGTAACCATTTACGATGAGCTCTTTGTCACCTCCATAAACGAGAAACATATCCTTTGTCCTTTTCAGGTATTTCAGGATGTTCTTGACCGCTGTCCAGTGATGCACTCCTGGATTACTTTGGTACCTCCCTGCTAAACTTATAGCAAGGCACACATCAGGTCTGGTACACAGCATTGCATACACGATAGAGCCTATGGCTGAAGCATAGGGAACATCTTTCATCTTCTCTCTATCTTCTGCCGTGGTCGGGCATTGAGTCTTACTCAATCTCACACCTTGTAATACAGGCAAGAACCCTTTCTTTGCTTGATCCATTTTGAACTTCTTCAAAACTTTGTCAAGGTATGTGCTTTGTGACAGTCCAATTAAGTGTCTTGATCTATCTCTATAGATCTTGATGCCCAATATATATGCAGCTTCACCGAGGTCTTTCATTGAAAAACTCTTATTCAAGTATCCCTTTATGCTATCCAGAAATTCTATATCATTTCCAATTAGCAATATGTCATCCACATATAATATCAGAAATGCTACTGAGCTCCCACTCACTTTCTTGTAAATACAGGCTTCTCCAAAAGTCTGTATAAAACCAAATGCTTTGATCACACTATCAATGCGTTTATTCCAACTCCGAGAGGCTTGCACCAGTCCATAAATGGATCGCTGGAGCTTGCACACTTTGTTAGCTCCCTTTGGATCGACAAAACCTTCCGGTTGTATCATAAACAACTCTTCTTCCAGAAATCCATTCAGGAATGCAGTTTTGACATCCATTTGCCAAATTTCATAATCATAAAATGCGGCAATTGCTAACATGATTCGGACAGACTTGAGCATCGCTACGGGTGAGAAGGTCTCATCGTAGTCAATCCCTTGAACTTGTCGAAAACCTTTCGCAACAAGTCGAGCTTTATAGACAGTAACATTACCGTCAGCGTCAGTCTTCTTCTTGAAGATCCATTTATTTTCAATGGCTTGCCGATCATCGGGCAAGTCAACCAAAGTCCATACTTTGTTCTCATACATGGATCCCATCTCGGATTTCATGGCCTCAAACCATTTTGCGGAATCTGGGCTCACCATCGCTTCTTCATAGTTCGTAGGTTCGTCATGGTCTAGTAACATAACCTCCAGAAAAGGATTACCGTACCACTCTGGTGCGGATCTTAATCTGGTTGACCTACGAGGTTCAGTAATAACTTGATCTGAAGTTTCATGATCATTATCATTAACTTCCTCACTAATTGGTGTAGGTGTCGCAGAAACTGGTTTCTGTGATGATCTACTTTCCAATAAGGGAGCAGGTACAGTTACCTCATCAAGTTCTACTTTCCTCCCACTCACTTCTTTCGAGAGAAACTCCTTCTCTAGAAAGTATCCATTCTTAGCAACGAATGTCTTGCCTTCGGATCTGTGATAGAAGGTGTACCCAACAGTCTCCTTTGGGTATCCTATGAAGACACATTTCCAATTTAGGTTCGAGCTTATCAGGTTGAAGTTTCTTCACATAATCATCGCAACCCCAAACTTTAAGAAACGACAACTTTGGTTTCTTGCCAAACCATAGTTCATAAGGCGTCGTCTCAACGGATTTCGATGGTGCCCTATTTAGAGTGAATGCAGCCGTCTCTAAAGCATAACCCCAAAACGATAGCGATAAATCAGTAAGAGACATCATAGATCGCACCATATCTAGTAAAGTACGATTACGACGTTCGGACACACCATTACGTTGTGGTGTTCTGGGTGGCGTGAGTTGCAAAACTATTCCGCATTGTTTCAAATGTAGGCCAAACTCGTAACTCAAATATTCTACTCCACGATCTGATCGTAGAAACTTTATTTTCTTGTTACGATGATTTTCAACTTCGCTCTCAAATTCTTTGAACTTTTCAAATGTTTCAGACTTATGTTTCATTAAGTAGATATACCCATATCTGCTCAAATCATCTGTGAAGGTGAGAAAATAACGATATCCGCCACGAGCCTCAATATTCATCGGACCACATACATCTGTATGTATGATTTCCAACAAATTAGTTGCTCTCTCCATAATTCCGAAGAACGGTGTTTTAGTCATCTTGCCCAAGAGACACGGTTCACAAGTTCCAAGTGATTCATAATCAAGTGACTCCAAAAGTCCATCGTTATGGAGTTTCTTCATGCGCTTTACACCGATATGACCTAAATGGCAGTGCCACAAATAAGTTGCACTATCATTATCAACTCTGCATCTTTTGGCTTCGACATTATGAATATGTGTGTCACTACTACCGAGATTCATTAAGAATAGACCACTCTTCAAGGGTGCATCACCATAAAAGATATTACTCATATAGATAGAACAACCATTATTCTCTGATTTAAATGAATAATCGTCTCGCATCAAACAAGATCCAGATATAATGTTCATGCTCAACGCTGGCACCAAATAACAATTATTTAGGTCTAATACTAATCCCGAAGGTAGATGTAGAGGTAGCGTGCCGACGGCGATCACATCGACTTTGGAACCGTTTCCCACGCGCATTGTCACCTCGTCCTTGGCCAGTGTTCGCTTAATCCGTAGTCCCTGTTTTGAGTTGCAAATATTAGCAACAGAACCAGTATCAAATACCCAGGTGCTACTGCGAGCTCTGGTAAGGTACACATCAATAACATGTATATCACATATACCTTTGTTCACCTTGCCATCCTTCTTATCCGCCAAATACTTGGGGCAGTTCCGCTTCCAGTGACCAGTCTGCTTGCAGTAGAAGCACTCAGTCTTAGGTTTAGGTCCAGATTTGGGTTTCTTCTCCTGAACAACAACTTGCTTGATGTTCTTCTGGAAGTTCCCCTTCTTCTTCCCTTTGCCCTTTTTCTTGAAACTAGTGGTCTTATTGACCATCACCACTTGATGCTCCTTTTTGATTTCTACCTCCGCTGCCTTTAGCATTGCGAAGAGCTCGGGAATTGTCTTATTCATCCCTTGCATGTTATAGTTAATCACGAAGCTCTTGTAGCTTGGTGGCAGTGATTGAAGAATTCTGTCAATGATGCTATCATCCGGAAGATTAACTCCCAGTTGAATCAAGTGATTGTTATACCCAGACATTTTGAGTATATGCTCACTGACAGAACTATTCTCTTCCATCTTGCAGTTGTAGAACTTATTGGAGACTTCATATCTCTCAATCCGGGCATTTGCTTGAAATATTAACTTCAACTCCTGGAACATCTCATATGCTCCATGATGTTCAAAACGTCGTTGAAGACCCGGTTCTAAGCCGTAAAGCATGGCACACTGAACTATCGAGTAGTCATCAGCTTTGCTCTGCCAGACGTTCATAACCTCTGGTGTTGCTCTTGCAGCAGGCCTGGCACCCAGCGGTGCTTCCAGGATGTAATTCTTCTGTGCAGCAATGAGGATAATCCTCAAGTTACGGACCCAGTCCATATAATTGCTACCATCATCTTTCAACTTTGCTTTCTCAAGGAACGCATTAAAATTCAACGGAACAACAGCACGGGCCATCTATCTACAAATAACATAGACAAGCAACATACTATCAGGTACTAAGTTCATGATAAGTTTAAGTTCTATTAATCATATTACTTAAGAACTCCCACTTAGATAGACATCCCTCTAATCATCTAAGTGATTACGTGATCCAAATCAACTAAACCATAACCGATCATCATGTGAAATGGAGTAGTTTTCAATGGTGAACATCACTATGTTGATCAAATCTACTATATGATTCACGCTCGACCTTTCGGTCTTAGTGTTCCGAGGCAATATCTGCATATGCTAGGCTTGTCAAGTTTAACCTGAGTATTCTGCGTGTGCAAAACTGGCTTGCACCTGTTGTAGATGGACGTAGAGCTTATCACACCCGATCATCACGTGGTGTCTGGGCACGACGAACTTTGGCAACGGTGCATACTCAGGGAGAACACTTTTATCTTGAAATTTAGTGAGAGATCATCTTATAATGCTACCGTCAATCAAAGCAAGATAAGATGCATAAAATATAAACATCACATGCAATCAATATAAGTGATATGATATTGCCATCATCATCTTGTGCTTGTGATCTCCATCTCCGAAGCACCGTCATGATCACCATCGTCACCGGCGCGACACCTTGATCTCCATCGTAGCATCGTTGTCGTCTCGCCAACTATTGCTTCTACGACTATCGCTACCGCTTAGCGATAAAGTAAAAAAATTACATGGCGATTGCATTGCATACAATAAAGCGACAACCATATGGCTCCTGCCAGTTGCCGATAACTCGGTTACAAAACATGATCATCTCATACAATAAAATTTAGCATCATGTCTTGACCATATCACATCACAACATGCCCTGCAAAAACAAGTTAGACGTCCTCTACTTTGTTGTTGCAAGTTTTACGTGGCTGCTACGGGCTTAGCAAGAACCGTTCTTACCTACGCATCAAAACCACAACGATAGTTTGTCAAGTTGGTGCTGTTTTAACCTTCGCAAGGACCGGCGTAGCCACACTCGGTTCAACTAAAGTGAGAGAGACAGACACCCGCCAGTCACCTTTAAGCAACGAGTGCTCGCAACGGTGAAACCAGTCTCGTGTAAGCGTAAGCGTAATGTCGGTCCGGGCCGCTTCATCTCACAATACCGCTGAACCAAAATATGACATGCTGGTAAGCAGTATGACTTATATCGCCCACAACTCACTTGCGTTCTACTCGGATGCCACTGTTGGGGAACGTAGTAATTTCAAAAAAATTCCTACGCACACGCAAGATCATGGTGATGCATAGCAACGAGAGGGGAGAGTGTTGTCCACGTACCCTCGTAGACCGAAAGCGGAAGCGTTAACACAACGCGGTTGATGTAGTCGTACGTCTTCACGATCCGACCGATCAAGTACCGAACGCACAGCACCTCCGAGTTCAGCACACGTTCAGCTCGATGACGCCCCTCGAACTCCGATCCAGCCGAGTGTTGAGGGAGAGTTTCGTCAGCACGACGCCGTGGTGACAATGATGATGTACTACCGACGCAGGGCTTCGCCTAAGCACCGCTACGATATTATCGAGGTGTAATATGGTGGAAGGGGGCACCGCACACGGCTAAGAGATCAATGATCAATTGTGTCTCTAGAGGTGCCCCCTTGGCCCCGTATATAAAGGAGCAAGGGGGGGGGGGGTTCGGCCGGCCAAAGGGGAGAGGCGCGCCAGGAGGAGTCCTACTCCTACCGGGAGTAGGACTCCTCCTCTTTTCCATGTTGGACTAGGAGAGAGAGGGGGAAGAGGTGGAGGGGAGGAAGGAAAGGGAGGGCGCCGCCCCCCTCTTTATATCCAAACATAGGCTTCCAATATATCAATCTTTATGTCTCGACCATTTCGAGACTCCTCGTTATGTCCGTGAACACATCCGGGACTCCGAACAACCTTCGATACATCAAAACATATAAACTCATAATATAACTGTCATCGTAACGTTAAAAGTGCGGACCCTACGGGTTTGAGAACTATGTAGACATGACGGAGACACCTCTCCGGTCAATAACCAATAGCGGAACCTGGATGCTCATATTGGCTCCACATATTCTACGAAGATCTTTATCGGTCAGACCGCATAACAACATACGTTGTTCCCTTTGTCATCCGTATGTTACTTGCCCGAGATTCGATCGTCGGTATCTCGATACCTAGTTCAATCCGTAATACATCATCCCGCAACTAACTCATTAGTTACAATGCTTGCAAGGCTTATAGTGATGTGTATTACTGAGTGGGCCCAGAGATACCTCTCCGACAATAGGAGTGACAAATCCTAATCTCGAAATACGCCAACCCAACAAGTACCTTTGGAGACACCTGTAGAGCACCTTTATAATCACCCAGTTACGATGTGACGTTTGGTAGCACACAAAGTGTTCCTCCGGTAAACGGGACTTGCATAATCTCCTAGTCATAGGAACATGTATAAGTCATGAAGAAAGCACTAGCAACATACTAAAGGATCGAGTGCTAAGCTAACGGAATGGGTCAAGTCAATCACATCATTCTCCTAATGATGTGATCCCGTTAATCAAATGACAACTCATGTCTATGGCTAGGAAACATAACCATCTTTGATCAACGAGCTAGTCAAGTAGAGGCATACTAGTGACACTCTGTTTGTCTATGTATTCACACAAGTATTATGTTTCCGGTTAATACAATTATAGCATGAATAATAAACATTTATCATGATATAAGGAAATAAATAATAACTTTATTATTGCCTCTAGGGCATATTTCTTTCAGCAACAAGACCATCTGCTTCCATCTACTTATAAAGGCGGTGATGTAGAGTTTGTTGTAACAAAGCAAGAAGCATCATGTCTGGGTTGGTACCATTTTTGTTCCCTACTTAATGGGAAAAGGGAGCAATACAATAGCTTCAATTCAACATTTATTTAAAACAATACCAATACAAGTAGCACAACATCTCAAAACACACTGCACGATCATGTGGATGGGACATGGGGCATGCCAGCACCATGTGCGTCCACACGTATAAATGGGTGATGCAGAGTATGTTGCCAAGCAGCATATCTGCGTTGGTCCCATATTTGTAATCTTTGAAACCTTTTCCTATGTGAGGGCAGCAAATCTAGTCCTGCACAAACTACCCGACCCCCAGTTTCTTTCTCTTTTCAACAAAGAGTTCGGTTCCTTACAGATGTGTGTACTGGGTTACCCCCTTTTTCCCTTTTCGACCAACAAAGCGGCTGGATAGCTAGTCTATACTACTTTCCCTCCCTCCTTTCCTCATTGAACCACATAATAGATTCATGCTCCACCCCACCGCACCCTTCCTTCCTCCTTGAACCAAGACCTACATTCGACTATAGAATTGAAAAAGATCTACATGCAGCTACACCAATCACGGTTTCAAAGAAACTTATACCTTAGGGTCGTCGGGATGTGGCAAGGAGTGCGGCGGGAGGTCGGATCTGCCCACACTACGTACGGCAGTGAGGAAGAAGGGGTCGGTGGCCCTCCCGCACAGGCGCTGGGTGAAAGAGAAAAGCACAGCCGACAGTGGATTGCCTCCCTCGCCGAAGGCAATAGAGTGAACGTTGCACCTCCTCCCCTTCCCGTTGCGACGGGATCCGGACGCCTCCTTCGCCAGCTGTGAGGGCGGTGAGAGAGACATAGGCCACAACGCAGTCTTGTTTAGATCTGGTGAAGAGGGTGAGAGACTGTGAATATAGCAAACCCTAGCAAAGGAACACTGAGCCTCCAGCATGTATATATATATATATGTAGTGCGGCGAGAGTGTGGAGAGTGCAAACCCTAGCGAACAAGCGCTGAGGCTCCAGCTTATATATATACTGTAGTACGGACTGAGCTCCGGTGCCTTAACTGCACCTGCTTTTGGCTGTATGAAAGGTGTGCCAGCCACATTTTGGGCCCACCTGTCATAAACCCAAAGGCAGGTGCACTAAAGTTAATGAAGCTGCGTCCATATAGTACTCGTGTATACGACTAATATATAGTGGAGTGGTTTTCTTATTCTCTCCATAACAATCGTTTTAAATTGTGTAAGTACGAAACAAAACTCTTTATTTAACATACCGGTGAAGAAAACTACTACTCCCTCTGTTCCTAAATATTTGCCTTTCTAGAGACTTCAACAAATGACTACATACGGAGCAAAATGAGTGAATCTACACTATAGAAAATGTCTATATACATCCGTATGTGGTAGTCCATTTCAAACCACTTGAAAGACAAATATTTAGGAACGGAGGGAGTACTTCCGATGAACTAATGATCCACGCGTCCTGGTCGCACTTCCTGTCCTTCACGTGCGGTACACTACCCTCCCTTAAGTGAACAACCACACATGCGACAAATTATCGGAAACGTGTGAGAGTGTGTACAAATAAAGAATTTTAATTTCAATTATCGCAAAGGTTTGAGAGTATGTACAATTTTCCCTCTCTAATAATTATGGTTTGTTGTGTTCGGCCTAAACTTGGTCAAACTTTACAAAGTTTGACTCAGTCAAATCTAATATGCGGAGTAAATAAAAATGGAGGGCTACTACGTCCATCCGGGTTTTTAGTCCACACCATTTTTTTAATCAAAGTTAATGGCTGGAAAAATAAAATTACAGGGGAGCTGGAGATAAAGTTGTGAGAATAGAAATCAATACAAAACTTATGCTCTTAGTACCAACATCGATCCTTTTTCGAGGAAACATTTGGTTCATAGCCAATTGGGTGATAAAATTGAACCAACGTGAAAGACGACTGCGTCTCCAACGCAACCAAGGTGAACTGACGAAGGATATCATCTTTGTGGGTAACAAGCAAAGAGCACTGATGGAAGACAGCTTGTTTTTCATTGAAAATCGATCAGCTTCACCAGCCGACGCAACCATGAGGCGCAACCATGAGCATCGATAGGTCATCGTGGTGATGCATCATCCATTTGGCATCAAGTTTGGGTGAGGCACCTATGAAGTACGACAAATCCTCACTGTGGTCTGTTTCTTCTCAGTAATCAAGCTCGAGGAAGGACAAACCACGTGGCAGAGGATAGTGAGGCGGAACAACAATGGCCATCTAATTTTGTGCAGTTCCACTAAAATTGAGGAAGACATGCCCGGGTATGGAGATATGCATCGCTGTTTCCAAAAATATAAAAAAGGGATATAGTGTTGTTACTTTGTTTTACAAGATTAAGAACGACACTCAATTGTCAATAAGAATTATGAAAAGTACACCAACAAATAGAAGCATCATGATTATCTTGATGGGAACTAAACCAGGATACCCGAGAAAAAAAGCATTTCTTCATTTAACCAGTGATAGTATTAGATTAGCAGCACGATAGGAGCATATGGACAGTGACCGCACAACCACCATGTACTTTTTGTCGAAACAACATGTATACCTCCATCGAGGCATAAATCAGGACAACTTTTCGAGTGGCATTTCCTCTATAATAGTAGGTGATGTTGGACCAGCCGACGAACCCTAGCTACTATACATGGTGTTGAGGATATGGACCTTAGAGTCACCCGCCAGGAGGGGCCGGGTTACTCGTATGGTCATTACCAGAAGCCCGGCGCCAATTTTGAAGACGGTGGGCCAAGGATGGGCTTAAGACCCGGATATGGCTTAAGGCCCGTAGTTGGAATCATTATTATGGTAGAGCTTGTAGTGTAAGGCAAGAATAGTTGAGAGTCCGAGCCGGACACTCTTATGAGCCGGCCTGGACTCTGAGAGCTGCAGGGCGTCAGCCTCCCTATATAAAGGGACGACCCGGCAGCGGTTTAGGGACAAGAACAATCTCATCGAGAGCCGGGCATAGCAGTTTAGCTCCCTGGTGATCGTAACCCTAATCAATATCACCTCAAACTGGACGTAGGCTTTTACCTTCACCGTAAGGGGCCGAACCAGTATAAACCCTCGTGTTCCTTGTCCCGCATTAACCCCTTCAAGCTTCCTAGCTGCGATGGCTCCATGACTAAGTCCTAGCTCGAGGACATCTGCTGTGACAATTCCACGACAGTTGGCGCCACCGTGGGGCCAGCGCACGGTGGATTTGAGTTCTTGAAGGGCAGCTTCGAAGGGCTCAAGGGATACGCTGTGGGCCGGATGACCAAGAGTCGTCGCGGCAAGCTCTACATCGACGATGCAAACTGGGGCCTCGACGCCGGCTCAATTGAGTACGGGTACCGGGTCCCCTTCGGCGGAATTCATGTTTTCATCGGCAAGATTGGTGAGCCGGGCCCTGTGCCGGATCACTGCGCCGATCTCATCGAGACGGCCCAGCGTGCGCGACCCGCCCGGGCCCGGCCTGCCTTAAGGCATGCTTTTGTGGGGTGTATCCACGGAGGACTCTCTGATCGATCTGGATCTGGTGATGAGACGGCCGCCGGCTCTGACGGCGAGTCGGCCACCGATGAGTCAAACTCGTTGTATCATCTTCAAGATGGCAGGCTCATGGGTTATTCCGATGGTGACAGTATTCCGGACCCGTTTGAGCTGCCAAGTCAGGTTGGGGTCTTTATGACCGGTGCGCAGCCTGTTCAGAACCCCACTGCTGTAGCGGGAAACCCGGTGCCCTCTCCGGCTCAGGTGCTGATGGATCTCACGGACAAGATGACGGCCCTGTTAACCGCCACGGTTGACCCGGCAGATCAAGCTCAAGACGATGCGGAGGTGGCACAGTTAAAATTGGATCTAGTGAAAGCTAAAGAGGATCTTGCAGTGGAAGGGATCAGGCTGGCTGCGGAGAGGGCGGCTCTCGATGCCCAAGCTCAGCTAATCCAGGCGCTGTCCTTCCAACTCACGATGGATCAGAACGCGGCCAATGAGGTCATGAGAAGGAGGCATCAAAAGACCCAATCTCGACTCCCTCCGGTTTACGACCCACGCAACCTCTTCAACACGCCAGGTGCAGGGTCTAGTAACCCGCCAGGGGTCGTAGCGCCCGGGTCTGGACCCCTTATTCAGCCACGAGTGATGGGGCCTCCCCAGGTGCCCCCTGCCCCGCCTCAGTATGTGCCAATACCCCCGGGTCATTATAATAACCCGCTGGAGAACATGGTCGCTGCGGCAGCACGACTGGCGGCTCTCCCAGTTGACGGCGACTCTCCAACGACTATTGAAACCTGCCGGGTCAGGGAACTCCTTCAGACAGCACTGGCGCAGCAAGAGGCGTACTCCTACAGCCAGGACAGGATCCACTCGACCCCTCGTCCAGGCCAGAGCCCGAGTTACAGCCGGCACATGGTCTCAGCAACCGGCTCAAGTAACGTCCGACGCCATGACCCGCCCCCTGGCCACGGCCTGGCTCATAATGGAGCCTTTCACGCAGCATACCAGGACAGAGCGCGGCAAGAGGCGGAGCAAGTGCCTCAATTGACGGCTTATCAGACCCCCCCCCGGGCTTATCCGACGACTTCCGTCGACGTGGGTATCCCTACCAGGACCGGGGGTGTCCCTTGTTTAGTGCCAGCTATCCGTAATGAACGTCTACCTAAGGACTTCAAGGGCCCTAGGAAGGTGCCTAATTACACAGCTGACTTACAACCCGCAGACTGGATCGAGAGTTATGAGATGGTTATGGAGCTGCTGGAGGTCAGTGAGGCGGCCATGGCTAAGTATTTCACCATGATGTTAGATGGGACTGCCCGCACTTGGTTGAAAGGGCTACCACCGAATTCCATTGGGTCTTGGGCTGAGCTGAAAGCCCGGTTCATCCAAAACTTCAAAGATACCTGTAGGCAGTCTATGTCAATTGTGGATTTGACTAACTATAAGCAGCAGGAGGGTGAGTCTACGACACATTGGGTTCGTCGGGTTAAGGAGATCATACACTCGTCAGACAAGATGGATGCCGGCTCAGCGGTTTTAATGCTGGAGCAGAATTGCCGTTTTGTGCCCCTGAAGATGAAACTCGGGCGGCTTAAGCGCGACTGCAGTGATATGGGTACACTAATGGCAGCTCTTGTCAAGTACGCCGATTCTGATGGTACCAAGGATCCCCCTTTAGATGATGAAAGGACATGGAAGGGAAAGAAGAATGGCAATGGCAAGGGTCCTCAGCATAACCCGGGGAACCAAGGAGGAGGCAAGCGCAAGGTAGATGGCAGCCTAGAGTTTGTAGCCAACGCCAGCGCACAAGGCAATAACCAGCAACGCAAGGGGAGGCCCCCTCCCCGAGGCGGCGGGTCAGGACCGACACTGGAGCAGCTGTTGAATGAGCCTTGTCCGAGGCACGTCTCTAGAGAGAAACCAGCGACTCATCTATGGAAGGATTGTGCAATCATGAAGGCCTTTAAGAATTACAATGGCCCGGGCGGCGGCTCAGGCGCCGGCGGTTTTCATGGCCCGGGCGGCGGCTCAAATTCTAATCCTTAGAACGGTCAAGGGGGCTTTAATCAGCAGTCTGGCCAGGGTCATCAACAGCACCAGGGGGGTTATCAGACCAATCCAAAGCAGCTTAGCGGTGGGCAGTATCATGTGTTTACCACCAGTCTGTGTAAGTGAGATCAGAAGCTTCATAAGAGGGCTGTGAACGCTGTTGAGCCGGCGGTCCCACGCTACTTGCGGTGGTCTGAGCAGCCTATAGTGTGGAGTAGGGAGGATCACCCTCCCCGGGTGGATAACCTGGGCCACTTGGCCTTAGTGGTGGCTTCTCAAGTGGGAGGATATAAGTTCACAAAGGTGCTCATGGATGGAGGCAGCAGCATCAACATCCTCTATTATGAGACTTTTCGCCGTATGGGGTTGGTTGATAAGAACCTCAGCCAGTCAAACACTATCTTCCATGGTGTGGTACCTGGTAAGTCGGCTTATCTAGTCGGCAAGATCGAATTGGAAGTGGACTTTGGCGATGAGAACAACTACAGGGTGGAGAAATTGACCTTTGAGGTGGTCAAGATAAGAAGTCCATACCATGCTACATTTGGACGGCCGGCTTACGCCAAGTTCATGGCACGGCCGTGTTATGTGTACTTACAGCTCAAGATGCCGGGTCACAATGGGACCATTACGGTTCACGGCAGCCGGAAAGTGGCTCTGGAGTGTGAGGAAGGCGATGCGGCTTATGCAGAATCTGTTTGTGCTACAGAGGAGTTGAAGTTTTACAAAGACAATGTTGACCGAACAGATATGACCTCTCTGAAAAAGCCGACTACGGAGAATGAGCCGGCGATGAAATTTAAGTTGGCTGATGAAACTAAGCTTGTTGACTTTGTTCCAGGGGATTCACTTTGCCGGTTTAACTTTGGTTTACAGTGTTAGTTGAACACAATGGGTGTCATTAAGACAAGTAAATCGGAATTAAGGTACCAACCTTATTACCCGGGTTATCTAAACCGGAAGGATGCTTACAGGCCGCTACGTGTGTTATTACGGCTGTGTTAAGGATATAATTGAGGACCAGTCTTTTTTGATTCATATTCCGGGTTATATATCTAAAACATATGATTCTCAGGGCAGTAAGCCGCCTCGAGACTTGTGATTTGTACTTCTATGCAGGATAATTAAAGGCACCTCTTTTGCGGTTAAGAAAAACAAAGGATTGATTATGACCCGGAGAAATATCAAGGAGACAACTCCAAAAGACTTTAGCATTCAATATGTGCACGATGGCACGGCAGAGATAAACTGTTGCACCTACTCTATTACAAAACTCATCAAGTCTAAAAGGGTGGAGCATTGTTTGGTAAACCGCCAGCCGAGTTACGACACTTGCTGAATTGAAGTCTCCGGCTCGTTCCTATCCTCTCCTCCGGCTGATCCCAAGACCTGGAAAGTTGATGACTTCCAGTCGATGCCGCTGGGAGCTTCGAATTGGGCTTCCTCGTCAATTAACCTGGCCGGGTCAATCTCCGGGGCGAAAGTGTGCTGACGAGCCGGAGGGATCAAGTTGAGGGCTTCATAGCGAGGGGTTGGAATCCTCTGATTCTCCGCATTGTAACCCGGCTGGTACTTGGTCAGATCTGTGTCGTTCCCGATAAGGGTGGCCACCGGGCGTACAGCCTTCACGCAAGCTGCGAAGTCCTTCTGATCGAATGCTGAGCCGTCTTCCTTTAGGCTTCGATAGCCAAGGGCGATGTCCGCCGGGTCTAACTCCGGCAGGAATTCCTTGGCCCGGCTCAGCGCGGCGATCGCTCCGGCTCTCGCAGAGGCCCGTCGCAGCTCTTGGATCCGCTGAGGCAGAACGGCGAGCCGGCGCAGGACTTCTGCTAGGTGTCGGCACCTCGTTGGATAGGGCCACCACAGCTAAGGCACGCTGTGACCCGGTGTAGAGCTGCTCCACTAGGGTATACACGGCCTTCAGCTTGGTTACCACGCTCTGGTTGAGGTTGGCACTTCTGGGACCTGTTTAACAGAATCAGATCAGCCGGCGACAAGGATGAATTATGAGATATAAACATTCTGAACTTGATGAAAGCCGGCGAGGCGACTTACCGAAGATGGCGGCCACCATCTGGGACACCTGGCGCTTTAGGCCGGAGAGCTCAGCGGTCTTCTCGGAGAGAGCCTTCTCCGCCTGTTCAGCCCGGGTCACCAATGCAGCCTTCTCTTCGGCCCAGGCTTTCCGCTCAGCATCAAATTCTGTCTTCAGCTTCTCTTGAGCGGCGATGCTGGATACAAACTTGGCGTTTGCCTTCCGGGTTTCCATCTCTTGCGTCTTCAGCCGGTTCTTGTGATCCACAAGGTCCGCCTCTAGCTTCTTGCCAACAGCCTGCATACATTTCTGGTTTATTAACAGTTACTATATAAGTCCCAAGTGTTTTCCAAGCAAAGACACTTGGCACTTGGGGGCTAATGCATATTGAACGTGTCTATCTACAAACTGCCGGCTCAATTGAGTAAGCCGGAACCTAAGTCTACAACATATTCAATCATAAGTCGTTGACTTGGGGGCTAGCATGGTAAAGGTAACTATGCAGTAAGTAAGAGGACAGCAGAATGATACCTCAGATTTCTGCTGGATCTGGTTCACCATGGCAACCTCTGCGTCCCGGCTCTTGTGCACTTGGCTGATGTAGCCAGAGACGAGCTCTCCAACGCTCAGGTTGGTGTAGTCGGAGAGGTCCAGATTCACCCGGTGGGGCTGCAGCAACTCCCCCTTAGCGGAGCACTTGGCCAGCACGGTAGGTCTCCCCGGCTCAACGAACTCCGTCCGGGTGATTACCACGTCCGGGTCGTCTGCTGGTGGAGCCGAGCTGGAGGCCTCCGGGTTAACAGAAGCTTCTGTAGTTGCCTTGGTAGTGGGGGCAGCGGCCTCAGGTGCCTTGTCAGTTGGAATGGTGGCTTCGGGGGCGGAAGCAGCTGGCGGCTCTTCAGCCGTCACCTCCAGTTCAGGTAAATCCGGCACTCCGGCTGACTTGGTCTTCTTCGCTCTCTTGGTGAGCTTTGCCTGGGCACTGAAAGGACAGAAACGTTAAGCACAAAAAGAGTAAGTACAGACAAGTATAATATGAGATGGTTGTCATTACCCGGGCGCGGTCTTGAAAGTCGGAAGACTCGACTGCATAGAGTCACCCGAAGAGGGGGAGGTCTCCTGATAATTGGAGTCAGAAGAATTGAGTGGCTGACAGATAACACCCGCCAACGGATGAAAGGGTACAAGTGGGAAATAACCTCAGTTCGGCGCTTCCTTGTTGCGTCGGGTAACCCGGCGGAGAGGTCGGTGTCCTTGTTGGTCCGGGTGTGACGCCGGCTTTCATGAACCTGTCGCTTCAAAATAAATTGAGGGTCTTGATAAGCTAAAGGATGTGAAAAGCTTACTTTCCGGGTTACCCTTCGGACTTTCAGCTGTGGCAAGGGCTCCGAGTCGGAGGAAAGTGACATTACCTCTTCAACCACCGGATTACTTGCGCTGGTGTCATCCTGTCAATGAGCAAGTATTGATAAGGCGGACAGCAACAAACAGTGAATATAGCAAGGACTTAAAGGCTCAGGGGTTACCTCTGACTCGGAGCTGTCGCTTAATTGCATCAGCTCGGAGACAGTAGGCCTGCTTCCTTTCCTTCGAGGGGCGGCTTTCTTGGCGGCTTTCTTCACCTTTCTGGGCTTCTTGGCCGCCTCATGGTCGTATTTGACCCGCCAGAACTTGTCATCGGCCTGAAAAATACAATGGTGATTTCATTAGAAGATTCGGATGAAAGTTATATACAGAAGAAGATTGGATATTCAGATTGGCGGCTTACCGATGGGGCTGGGTTGGTCTTGCAGAAGGGGGCTAACCCGGTCCTTCCACAGTCTGCCAGGCTCTCGTTCAAGAGAGCCTTGGTCATCTCCTCTGCAACGTCTTCAGGAAGATCATTGCGGCTGTGTCTCTGAGGGTCGTCTTTTCGGCCCGTATACTCACACATTAAGCCGGGGCGGCGGCTCAATGGGATCACCCGCCATGAGATCCAGACCCGGACCAGATCGATTCCATTCAGGCCATTGCCTAGGAGAGCCTTGATCTTGTTGATGGTGGGGAGCAGAGGCTGGCGCTCCGCCGGAGTCAGTTTGTCTGACAATGGGTGTGTTGACTCCAGACGTGTTGGGCGAAAGCCAGGCAGCGGACTTTCATCAGCCGGGGACGTATCTTGGCAGTAGAACCAAGTCATGTTCCAGTCCTTTGGGTGGCTCGGCGGCTCTGCGTAAGGGAAAAGGCAGTCCCTACGCCGCTGGATGGAGATGCCACCTAACTCCAGACTTGGCCCATTGGCGCACTCATTCTGACGGTTCAAGTAAAAAAGCTCTCTGAAGAGCAGCAGACTAGGCTCTTCTCCAAGGTAAACCTCGCAGAAGACTTGGAAATTGCAGATGTTGGACACTGAGTTGGGTCCTATATCTTGAGGCCGCAAGTCGAAGAAGTTTAGAACGTCTCTAAAAAACTTTGAGCCGGGCGGCGCGAAGCCCCGGCTCATATGATCCGCAAAAATCACTACCTCCCCGTCCTTTGGCTGTGGTCTCTCTTCTGACGGGTCAGGGGCACGGTAGGACAAGACGTCCTTCTTGGGCAGATATCCGGACTTGACAAAATCTGCTAGGGTCTCATTGGTGACATTGGATCTCATCCAGTTGCAAGTAATGGGAGCTTTGGGAGGCATGGTGAAAGTCGGCAGTCTATGACAAAAAGGAAAAACGTCCGGGTTAATTATAAGCCGGAGGAGATCTACAGTTCAAAGCTAAGGTGGCGGCTTATGAAGGGGACTAATGGTATATACCTAAGTACATCGGGTTATTTAAGCCATAGGGGCATTCAGGATAAATTGATTATCTATGGCCTTATCACAGCTAAGCCGGAGGATTCTACGAAGCATGGTTTTCTTTAAGCCGGAAGGTTCTACGGCGCGTGGTTTCTTTAAACCGGAATTATAAACTGCCAAGATTCAATGATTGCAGTTTTTTACTAAGTGTGGTAAAACAGGTTTCACATATTGCAGTAACTTTTTTGGATCAAAATGGTCGGGCAAAAGAAAAAATTTCTAGACCTAGAAACAGAAGTGAGGGAGTTCTTGGGCTCGAACAAAGTTCCTATGCAGTAAAAAGAGAGCTGCTTGGGTGTAAAATGGGTACCAAAAAACCGCCGCACTAGTTCTATGCAGATCTAAGATCAAAAGGAGCAGTGGGAAAGAAAACTACCGGAGTTTGTGGCAATGGCGATGAACACGAAGAACGCGGACGAACCCTACGACAGATCTATTCTACAGGACAAGCAGGACTTACAGGAGCTGGAGAGCTGCGGAGGTTGTCGCGTTTCTCTGGTCCGATCAGGGTGATGCAGCGGCCTGAGCTGGTGACGACGAGAAGACCCGCGGCGGCGGAGCTCGAGCAGCACGGGACAGTGAGAGGAAGGAGACGACAGAGGAAGGAGAGTGAGAAAGGCCCGTCGGGCCGGCCTATTTACAAGGTGAGCTCGTAAAGCGGGCGCGAGAATCAAGGAGACCGTGGCGTGGTTATCTCCCCACGCAGCGCCTCGATTTTTAGGATGACAGTAAAGGTAAAGATCCGTTGCGGATCTGGCGGAGTAAAAAATGGATTTAATGGAAGATGACGTCACGGCGGATTATCCGGAGTCCAGAGGATGACGTCACGCCGGGTTATGGCCTTCACACAAATGGTAAGCCGGAGATTTTTTTCTGTCGAAAGAATTGAAGATTGACATGAGACGGCTCAAATCAATCTGGGGCCTAATGTTGAGGATATGGACCTTAGAGTCACCCGCCAGGAGGGACCGGGTTACTCGTATGGTCATTACCAGAAGCCCGGCGCCAATTTTGAAGACGGTGGGCCAAGGATGGGCTTAAGACCCGGATATGGCTTAAGGCCCGTAGTTGCAATCATTATTATGGTAGAGCTTTTAGTGTAAGGCAAGAATAGTTGAGAGTCCGAGCCGGACACTCTTATGAGCCGGCCGGGACTCTGAGAGCTGCAGGGCGTCAGCCTCCCTATATAAAGGGACGACCCGGCAGCGGTTTAGGGACAAGAAACAATCTCATCGAGAGCCGGGCATAGCAGTTTAGCTCCCTGGTGATCGTAACCCTAATCAATATCACCTCAAACTGGACGTAGGCTTTTACCTTCACCGTAAGGGGCCGAACCAGTATAAACCCTCGTGTTCCTTGTCCCGCATTAACCCCTTCAAGCTTCCTAGCTGCGATGGCTCCACGACTAAGTCCTAGCTCGAGGACATCTGCCGTGACAATTCCACGACACATGGGGAGCTGGGGAGTAGTGGCATAGAAGAAAACCCGCATGCAGCGACCTGGGGAGTTGGACCAGTACAAGAAGTTATACCTCTGGTGGGGGAGATGTCGCTTAGGCGGGCGGGCGGGATCTGCCCACACGACGGCCGCGAACAAGGGCGCGGAGGACCTTCGTCCAGGCCAGCACTGGCTCCGAGAGGACGGTGCGCATCGGCTTCCTCCATCGCCGACGGCGACAACGTCAACGCTGCACCTCCACACCTCCCACAGCGGACGGGATTCGGCCGGATCTGTAACCACCGGTGAGGAGAGAGATGGTGTGGACACTGTCATCTTGTTTTGATATGGAGACGGTGAGAGAGCGAGACGCGAGAAACTCTATCAAACAAGAGGCTATAATGGAGTAAAACAATCTCTCCATAGCAGTGGTCTTAAATAAAATACGCGCGTTCCCGGAAAAAAGAAACGAAAACTGGCGGACAATTTTTTAACGTAGCAAGAAAGACAACTCGATCAAAAACACGCCTCCGCTTCCAGGTCGCGAGAATCGTCACGCACACACACATAGACATAGACATGTATATCCGTGTTTATGTAAAATTCCATTTCCATCTCCATCTCTAATCATATTTGTCCAACTGGCACATTATTTACGTTGTTAATTATATACGCGGCCATATTAACGTACAATATCTCTTGTTTGCGGGCGTCCGGACCGCTGCCACGGCCGCTCCTGACCAACCCGAACCCTCTTCATCACCCGCGTGTGCTTCCCGCCCAAAACGGTCAGTGCCACATTCATGCCCGGCCAGAGCGGACGCGACCTCTCACTGGCGCCGGCATTGAAGCGGTGCGCCGGCCGAGAGAGCGTCGCCCGCGCCGCTTCCTGGTGCACGCGACTGCTCCGCGTTCAAAGGTCGCAATAGCTGGCCACAACATGCATGTAAAAATTTCTTGGGAGTCCGTGCTACATCTAGTTGTCCTCCCCGAACTCGTCAATATCTTCCAGTAGTACTAGTACTCCATGGTGCGATCCATCGACAAGCAGGCGGGAAAGTTATCGTATACTTGGTTTGCGGTGAGTGGCATGCCGAGCGACCGTGTGGGGTCGAGCCATGGAGAAGGGTGAGACACGAACGTGACAGACGTGATTTAAACGTTGGTTTTGCTCGATGTCGCGATCCAACAAAACGAAACGTTGGTTTCTCTCCGTTTCCATTTCTTCTCCGGAAAAACGGAAAGTTTCCACTCCATTTTCATTCCTACTCCAAGGTTGCCCAGTTACAACATTCCATCAAATACAAAGGAAAACTAACACGCATGCTGATGCATCTCAATGATTCACAGATCATAGCCAATATTTAAATCACAACTAAAGACAAAAGTTGTGAGAGCGTGTACGAAAGAAAAACTACTGATGGGGTCACTACGACTTAAACCCTAAACCCTAAACAAGATTTAATTTCCTGGCCAGGTAGAACCTGTCGAAGGAAAGACGGCTGGCACCCTCGGATCATACGATGCTTTTGTGCAGTTCCACTAAAATCGAGCTGAGCATCCCTGATGGCAAACATATTGAAGAAGTGTGATTGGAATAATAGTACTGGCACTAGTTCATGAGACATAAACTCATCACAAGTAGAAGCCGGTAGAAGTAGAGAAAGATCGACATGGAGATGGAGCTACGTGGGGAGCTGTGGCAGTGGAGCAAGCCGGCTCCAAAAGGAAGATGGACTACCTGGGACGTTGGGCTGTAGCTAGAAGGGCGGTTGGGACGCGGCATCGGCCCATACCGCGGTGACCCCCGATTGGGATGCACCGACTATGGATTTTCTCCCTCACCGATGTCGACCGCGTCTACGTAGAACATTGTTCCCTTTCCCCAGCTACGGGATTAGGCCGGATATGTGACCAGCGGTGTGGCCACCGTCGTTCTATGCTTGTGAAGAGAGCAACCCAAGCAAGCAGGCTTGTAGCTTAGGCTCCTGCTAGTGTATATATAGTGGTTTTCTTTTTCTCTCCATATCAACCATTTTATATTGCGTACGTGTCATTGAAGAGTGAAAATGATGGTTGCTTCTTCTGACTAACTTACTGTGTGATTTGACTGCTCCTTTAGTGGCCCCTACACGTACTCCCCCTACGTGTATGCAACAGTCACACGTACACATGGACGCAAAAATGCGCGCGACACCCTAATGCATGCATGTCCGAGCACACGACGTGACACACACGGTCACGATCAAGTGCTCAACCTACACGTGCATGCACACACATACTCAGCCAGGGTGAGCTAGTGACCGTATAAACACCGGAAAATGTATATATTGAGCGCAATGAGCGTATTGTGAAGTCCACTAACCGTATATTTACAAATATACAGTGACAGACAATGTATTTATCTCGTTTGAAATTAAGCCATATTAACCGGAGAGGAGGCAGTATGGACTAGCAGTACTTTCATGTGTCCCGTCAACTTGCCGAATGAGGAGAAGCTTGCAGGACAGGAGAAGCTTGTGCGCGGTGGCTCGCAGGACAAGGAGAAACTTTTGACTAATGCAAGCTCTCCCTCGCTCAGGCGGTGGACGTGCAACAGTTAATTTAGTGTCAGATTGCCAGAAGCATACACTATACTAGTACTATTATTGTTCGACTTCCTGAAGGGGCGAACAGCCAAGCGCAAAGTTTACTAGTACTAGTACTACTACTATAGTCTATAGAGGTATGTACTATACTAGTACTAGGAACCGGATGGAGGAGCGTCTGCACTCTTATTATATTTTTAAAATGTGATAAAGCAATATTCAACACATTTGGTTCTCTTCGAGGGTTCCCGCATGTGATAATAGAAGTTGATTGCATGAACACTTGCCACAATTCTCTCTTAATTCTGGCTCATATCCTGTTACAAATAGGAGCGCTCGGTAATATTTCCTCTTTTTTGTTATTCAGCATGTAAACAGGTCAGCAAACCTTGCGGCGCATCTTTGTGCGAACCGTGCTTGCTGCACTTTGAATGTGGCCGAGAGCTGGCTTGATGAAACACCTCGCTTCCTACTTCTTTTTTTGCGGGGTACCTCGCTTCCTTGTGACCAGTGTCTTGGCTGATCGTCCTAAGAATTCTTATATATGAATAAAGCTCTCTGATTTACCCGCAAAAAAGATTAAGCCATATTAACCTGAAAGGAGGGAGTATGGACTAGCACTACTTTTTGGTGTGTCCCGTCAACTCGCAGAACGAGGAGAAGCTTGCAGGACAAGGTGAAGCTCGCTTACGCCATTTGACTAATGCAACATACCCTTGCCCAGGCGGTGGACATGCATCAGTTCATTCGGTGTCAGATTGCCAGAGGCATACACTGTAGTACCGAACATGCGAAGTACCATCATTGTTCGACTTCACGAAGAGGCGAAGAGCCAAGCGCAAGGTTTAGTAGTACGAATAGTACTACTACTAGAACCGCATGGTGGAGCCTCTGTACTCTATTTTTTAATCTCTGATAAAGTACACATTTATTCCGGAGAAGGGCGGAAAACGGTAGCCCAACATGTAATGATGATATCGATCAACCATGCTCGAATGTATCTTGGGCTCCGTGCGATCCCGTCTGTGTGTTCTCGCTCCTCGTCTCTCTCAAGGAACGGCGGGTTGGCCATTTTGCCGTCAATTGAGATCGGTTTGCTCACACTCCAGTCCCACATGTTAGTGATATGCCAAGTGGAGGTGCGTTGACCGACTGGCCATACGCGTACTTGGTTTTGCACCTTCATACTACTCCTCCCTCTGTCACAGTTTACAGGGCACGCTTCATTATGATGCATTTCTCTCAATGCATTTCCACCACCAGAGAGACTTTAGACGTGTTTGGTTTAATGCTCAATTAATTAGGGCGTGGTAACCGCAATCAAGTCCACAATTTTCTCTTGATGTACTACGAAGTGGAGTAAGTGCATGCATGTGTGTACCCGGGGTGGAACCACTGCATGCATGTGTGTACGCATTAATTCCTCTAGTAATAGACGCCATGCTATAACTACCAATGCTATTTTTCAGGCCGATCGCTAGTCGCCTTGGTCCCAGAGATTTTTTCTTTTTCTGAAGCGCACTCTATAAACAGTGACGGATGGAGTAGTATGAGCGGATTCAAAGAAGAGCGTATTGATGGTTGCTTCTTCTGAGCAACTTATAGTGGGAACGGTAGGGCTTATGATTTGACTGCTCATTACTCACTATTAATGCGGCGCAACGACCGGGCTGAGTCTCCCATGCGGCTGTGCACTACCCCCTTGGTTCTTAAATATACTCCGGAGTATTTTTCTTTCTTGAGATTTCAATGAGTGACTACTCAAATAATTGTCTTTTTAGAGATTCAAATGGACTACTACATACGGATGTATATCGACATATTTTAGAGTCTAGATTCACCCATTTTGCTCCGTATGTAGTCACTTGTTGAAATCTCTAGAAAGACAAATATTTAGGAATGGAGGGAGTACACATACGAAGCAAAATGAGTGAATCTACACTCTAAAATATGCCCATTTGAAATTTGTAAAAAGACAAATATTTAGGAACAAAGGAATATAATTTTGTGCATGGCACATGGACTCGGATGCCGAGGAGGCTTCTGGCAATGCTATCAAGCTTCCAGCATTTGTTTACATAATTGGTGTACTATACAAATAATTTTCCAGCGACATGAAATTGTACAATGGTGTGAGCTTTCATCTTTTGTTTTGTCTGTCTTGCCATCGATGCTCTTTCGGAAACAATAAAAAACTAACTTCCTTG
The DNA here is from genome assembly GCF_018294505.1 of Triticum aestivum. Taxonomy (NCBI): domain Eukaryota; kingdom Viridiplantae; phylum Streptophyta; class Magnoliopsida; order Poales; family Poaceae; genus Triticum; species Triticum aestivum. The sequence continues at coordinate 29,135,706 of NC_057796.1, read as the reverse complement.
CTAATGCATCTCAATTATTAGCAGATCAAAGCTAATATTTACATCACAACTGAAGACAAAGTTGTGAGAAGGTGTTAAATTAAAATTGATCCATGCTTTCATTGGCAGCAACGTCCCCCAGCTCTGTCTAAATCAACAAGGCATGTTGGGAAAAAAGTAGCTGTCTGGAGCATGCAACATTCCGATCATTTTGTGCAGCTCCACTAAAATAGAGCTGAGCGTCCTTGTTCCAAAGATATTAAGTGTGATTACGATAATAGAGTACTGTTGATGAAACAATAAACACACAAATAGAAGCCCATCACCTTTGTAGTCTCTCTTAAGACTAGCTAGTTTGAGAAGATTAGGCTCGGAGTTGGATGAGGAGGATAGAGCAAAACCAATCTCCCTTTGTGCAGTCGCACTGAAATGTAGAGACGTTGCCCATGTGACATTTTGGTAGAACTGCACAAAACACTCTTAAGGAAAAAGTGATTTGTGCAGTTCACCAAAAGGTCACAATGGCAACGAGGTGAAATGGATAGCCCTGTATGCAAAAAAGAGGTAGAAAGGAAACAATTACTGGCCAATAACAGTTGATGACACATGCGACGACAAAAAGAAGCATATTCCTTGTCCTAAGGGAAGATAACAACACGGCGTTTGTCTAAAATGGTGTGAGGATGAGATTGCAATATGGAAAGTACGCCGGACGAGCTACGTTTTGGGCAAAGAACTATGGAAGATCCACATGCAGCAACGTGGGAAGACGGGCAGTGGAGCAAGGCTGGAGGGGATACCTGGAGGTCGTCGGGATGTAACTAGGTGAGGTGTTGCGGGCGGAATCTGCCCATACTGCGGCAGCGAGCAGGTGGCGTAGGCCCTACCGCGCCGGAGCTTGGTCAGAGAGAACGGTGTGTACCGCAGATCAGGACGTGCTGCCTCGGTGCCGTCGAACGGAGAAACGGTGCACGTCCTCCCTTTCCGCCGGCGGATGGGATGCGGCCGGATCAGTGACCAACGGTGAGAGAGAGAGAGAGAGAGAGGCCACCGCAGTCTTGTGTGAGATACTCTGAGGAGAGACAAACCAGGCAGGCAGGCTCCATTGTAGATAGTGGAGCGGACTACCTTTTTCTCCATAAACATCATTTTATATTCTGTGTACGTGCCATTGAGCGATATAACTTTATTTAAAAATAACGCGCCAATGCATCAAGTTGAACTTTGTTTCGTGCACGCGTGGTACACGACCTCCGTAGGTAAACAACCGCTACACGCGTTCAAATTAGCACGTGGGCTGCCATTTCGTACAGAAATGAGCTCCACCGTGTACCAGCGCGGGTGTGGCTGGGCACGAAGCGTGAGTACGTGCATGGTGCATCTATTCTCTTCTTGTATACGTACACCACCTACGTGGGGTTGTGTGAGAGAGATACAAATGTAGAGAGATATAGTGTATGGTTCGTGATAGTTTTTTTTGGGGGGGGGGGTCAATCAAAAAATGTAACATATGCAATGTGTGTGAAATAGAGTCCTAGATATATATCATATATATATAGAGGGAGCGATCCACGAGAAGAGAGTGGAGGTATCATCGGCTTGAGGTGTCTATAGAATCGAAGAGAGGGATGATGTGTGTGTGTGTGCACGCACGATCGATAAAGAGTGCCATCGAATTGGTGTGTGCCCACGTCAAAGATATAGAGTGGCTGGCCTACTGGAACGTGAGAGGGGACAGGTGCAGTTTGTCTCTGTGGCATGGATACCTGACTACAGCGCTCGACTATCGGTGTGTGGTGGGGGGAGGGAGCCCTAATTAACAATAGAGGTACAATGGCTGGTATTTGTGTGGAGGAGGAGAGAGGCCTACCTCATGTATTAAGGGAGATCGATCTACCTCATGTATTAAGGGAGATCGATCGACATCCATGCATATGTGTAGGAGAGGAATAAGGTTGGGAGAGAGACAGAGCTAGAGTGTTGGAGGGGGTGGTAGTGGAGTTTGCTTCTAACAAATGGTGGGATAGGCTTGCTAGACAACTGGAGGGCACGCCTGCAATATCAATAAGACAGGGGATGGCTTCCTGTGTGTGCATGTGTGTGTGAGAGATGGGTCAGGAGGCATGCACGAATGATGAGGGGGGATGATACGGCTGTGGTAAGCAGACATAACTACATAGGAAGATAAATCGTCCTTTGTCAGAGAAAGGAGAGACATAACTTGTGAGGTACGTCGATCGATGGGGGGAATAGTTAAAGTCGACCTAGTTATATGTTGGGAGATCGATCGGTATACATGCATGTGTGTGTTAGAAGCAAATGAGGCACGGGTAGAATGATAGAGAGAGAGGGATGCATCTAGGAGGTGGTGCGAGAGTCATACTATAACGAGGGGGAAGGAGTGTGCGAGTACAAGATCCATGAAAAGATTGGTGGGAGTGAGGCATGGACGGTGATAAGAGAAGAGGGGAAGCTTGTGTTTGTGCTAGGCACACATGGCTAGAGAGGCATATCGATCGATGTGTGCCGTAAAGAAGGAGCTGGGGGCCTACACACACCGTGGGTGAATGACCTAACGTGAAAATACGAATTTGCGCGATGGAGCTAGAGAATGCTGAGGGAGGGTGAGAGGGATGCGGGCGTGTGCATGCACGAGAGAAAGTTAGCGCTAGCTACAAAGATAAGAGGATTGTGTGGGTGTAAAAGACGAATAGAGAATTCGGATATTTGAAGAATTTATCATAGTGTTTTAAACCGACGCATGTGTGAATATATATAACGGTGATACACATGGTGTGGTTATGAACATGTTATACTACATATAATATATTTTATCTCTATTATTATAAAAAACGGAGTTGTTGATGATGGTATGCTTGCCATCCTGCAATATAGGCCGTCTGATTTATATCTGACGGATAGGAAGGAAACTATAGAAATTTTGAAAAAAGATACCCACACCCCTCTCCATATTTGCAAATTAGGCCTCCCCTTGATCATGTTGATGTTCTGTGGAATGCATGGGCACCTTGCTAGTACTACGTATAATATATAGGACATTGATCATAATTTGGGCTAATGTGTGGCTTTTGCAGCTAAGGTCTAAATACTTGTCATAATGTAGGGGCGGGGCACTATACTATGTGTGATAAACAAGGTGTACGTATGGAACATGGTTTAGATTATGAATATATAGTTAGTAAATCAAATGTACTATTATTTTGAATCAACATCAAGTGTATTCAAAAAATAGAATTCGAGTTCATGTAGTACACATAGTTCATATCTATCTCTATAGTAATCATGTGGTGTGTTATTAAGGTAATACATGAATGATGGTTGAAGTAGGCAACAATCATGATTGTAGATTCTTATTGAAATAGAGAAACGAATTCAAATTCAGTTCGAATTGCAGCGGTAGTATAGACATTTGGAATGCACTAAAATGTTGGTATGAGTAGGTTAGATGCATCATACAGCAAGCGAAAAAATTTAATTGGACATAACATGGATTCATGCTCCCTCCTTCTTCCATCTATATAGGGCGTAATGCGTTTTTTGAGACCGCCTTTGACTATTGACAAGATTAATAGTAGATGACATGCACAATGTGAAAATTATATCATTGAAAGAACCTTTCACAGACGAATTTAACGGTGTGCTTTGTGTAAGTTGCATGTCATATATTATTGCTCTAATATTTGGTCAAAGTTAGCATCGAAAAACGCATTAGGCCCTATATAGATGGAAGGAGGGAGTAGCTTTGAATAGCATTTTTATAGTAAAACGGGGCAAGACTCTCTCTTTGTGTGGTGTGAGTAGTTTTATTTTTTGTTTTCTTTTTGGCTGAGGGAAGTGCGAATTGATTTGGTACGTACAAGTACAATATTACACGTTAGGCTTGTCCCTAAAATTCAACCCGCGCCTTGTTATATCCCGAAAATTCAGATATCATGCTCCCAAAACTGGCGCCTTCACAACCCGCGCCTTGCTATCCCGAAATTACAACGCGCACGAAAACTCCCTCCAGCTGCCAAATCCCGACACGCAAAATCCCCCTTCTAATCCTAAGCTGAAAGGGCCGCTACTTCAAATTGGTGGGGGGTACTTTTGTAACACACCCTACATTTTGGACAAGCGCGTCCCTAAGTCATGGTTCACCCCTCCCATCGCCTCCTTTTTGCCATTCGAAATACCAGGCCGCCATAACATCTCCGCTCCAGCCGCGAAACCCCACCCTCCTCCATCCGCCACCTCACCGTTGCCCAGCCGGAGCCTCTTCCCCGACGACATCGTCCACCGCAACAGCTCGACGTCCCTCGTCCACCTCCCTGGATGAGGATCCGTCGTCCATCTCGTCGTCCTGCCGGTTCAGCCGCCCCGTCCTCCACCTCCAAGGAGCTGCTCCGACGATCGCCTCGTCTATCGCGGCTTCTCCATCCCCACAGCGCCGCCTTAATCTGCTCCATTGGAACCGCAACATCCTCACCGACTCCTCGGACGAAGCCGAGGCCTACTCGGCGCCACCAAAGAGGTTGTACACTCATCGCATCGCACCTTCTCCTTAGCTCGACCTCCCGGCACCGACGGTGCTCCATCCCGCAGCCCCATGGAGCGGCTACCTTGAAGCCGGCACCGCGGGCGACATCTCCATGGCGGCTCTCCCCCAGTGCGAGGCCCCTTCGGTGGCGGCGTCCATACCAGCCGGATCTTCTGCTGCTGCTCTGGCTCTCGCTCGCTCGCTCGCGCTGCTGCTGCTGCTCCGGCACTCGCTCGATCGCTCGCTCGCCCGGCTGCTACTGGTCCGGCTCTCGCTCGCTCGCGGTGTTGCTGCTGCTCTCCCCCTCGCTCGTGCTGCTGCTCTGCTCCGATTTAGCTACACTTCAGTCGACTGAATCGACTTTTGGGTTAGTCAATTGTCAGGGGGTGGGGGGGGCTCGCCGGAGTTAAGGAAGAACCACCCGCAGCGGGGACGGGGGCTCGCCAGAGAGGTA
>NC_057796.1:29103324-29130435 GCF_018294505.1 Triticum aestivum | reverse complement strand
AGGGTGGGGGCGGGGGGCCTAGAGGGCTCGCCGGAGTTAAGGAAGAACCACCCGCAGCGGGGACGGGGGCTCGCCAGAGAGGTACCCCACTATCTATCTTAGGGTTCAGGGTGGGGGCGGGGGGCCTAGAGGGCTGGCCGGGGCGGCGACGGACCGGCGGTGGGGAGTTGTTTCGAGGCGGCGAGGCGGCGCTGGGGCCGACAGTTCGGCCAGTGGTGGCTGGCGGCTCAGGGGGGTGCAGGCTGAAGATGAACTGCATGCCCTCCCTAAACTACATGTCAAGTGCCTCTCTGCTACCATTGCATTTAGTTTCGACAGTAACATTTAGATTCCACGATAAATTTCAGTTTTGACAGTTAAGTTCAGAGTCAACAGTTTTTACCTCATCTGTTGTAGTCAGGTGGTTTTTGGTGATATAAATTTTACATCTATTTTACATCATCTATTGGAGATGCTATTAGAATCCCACTTGAGATTGACGATGTCTGTCTTGTGCTGCTTCAGCCTTGACGTCTAACGGCTCGCCGGAGCTGCTCCAACGACAGAACGATCCATCACAACAGAGTAGTGCCCTGGACGCCGTCTACAGATTCCTCAAATCTTCCTCCACACCTCCGACAGCCACCTCTGCCTCAACTGCTTCAGCGACAAACCCAATGATGCTGAGGTCGACACGGCTACGGCAAAGATGTTGTACACTTGTTGCATCACTTATTACTATACATTCATGTCGATCCATTAGGGCTATTTTGGTTCAATGGAAAAACATAGCAATAGGGAATTTTCCAATGGCACTCTACTATTCAATTATTCATGCATTTTGTTGAAAGGAATGAAGCAAAACATCCACCTAGACCTAGTTTTCAAAATCCTATGCATGAAAACAAGACCAAGTGCATTAGTGGCAGAATAACATTCTAACTATACACGCTTTCATATGGTTTCACTTTATTTTGGTCATGTTTCTTTGCATTTCTCTGCTCTTCCAATTCCTGTAAACCAAACACCCAAGTTGACAGAAATCTTGTGTTTACAAATGCTCTGTTTACCATGTGCATTCCTATCCTATTCCGGTGTTTTTCCTATCCCTACATTTTTAGAATCATGCAAGCCAAATGAGCCCTTACAGAATTACTTCAGTTACAGGTAAGTGTCGAAGGGAACATTGTGTAGTTTGTCTTGCTCCTGCCGCGACATCATCCAACACACCTGAGCTGCTCCATCGACAGAAACATCCACCAAACAAGACATCACGACTCCTAACCGTCTTTCGCCGCCTTAGATCTCCTTCCCTGCCGCCGGCACCCACCGCAACGGCATCACCATCATCGACTCAGCAGATGAACCCGAGGAGTACACGGGTCCACAAGAGAGGTCGCACTCTTTTGTTTCTGCTTATGTTATGCATTACTTAAAATTACCTGCTACTTTATCGTCCTGTTCACCTCTTGGACTCCAAGTCAAGTCCAAATTAATGTTCAAACTTGAGTTCTAAATTAGTTGTGGGGCACATATTGAAGGAAATATGCCCTAGAGGCAATAATAAAGTTATTATTTATTTCCTTATATCATGATAAATGTTTATTATTCATGCTAGAATTGTATTAACCGGAAACATGATACATGTCTGAATACATAGACAAACAGAGTGTCACTAGTATGCCTCTACTTGACTAGCTCGTTGATGAAAGATGGTTATGTTTCCTAGCCATAGACATGAGTTGTCATTTGATTAACGAGATCACATCATTAGGAGAATGATGTGATTGACTTGACCCATTCCGTTAGCTTAGCAATTGATCGTTTAGTATGTTGCTATTGCTTTCTTCATGACTTATACATGTTCCTATGACTATGAGATTATGAAACTCCCATTTACCGAAGGAACACTTTGTGTGCTACCAAACGTCACAACGTAACTGGGTGATTATAAAGGTGCTCTAGAGGTGTCTCCGTAGGTACTTGTTGGGTTGGCGTATCTCGAGATTGGGATTTGTCACTCCGATTGTCGGAGAGGTATCTCTGGGCCCTCTCGGTAATGCACATCACTTAAGCCTTGCAAGCATTGCAACTAATGAGTTTGTTGCGAGATGATGTATTACGGAACGAGTAAAGGGACTTGCCGGTAACGAGATTGAACTAGGTATTGAGATACCGACGATCGAATCTCGGGCAAGTAACATACTGATGACAATGGGAACAACGTATGTTGTTATGCGGTCTGACCGATAAAGATCTTCGTAGAATATGTTGGAGCCAATATGAGCATCCAGGTTCCGCTATTGGTTATTGACCGGAGACGTGTCTCGGTCATGTCTACATAGTTCTCGAACCCGTAGGGTTCGCATGCTTAACGTTACGATGACAGTTATATTATGAGTTTATATGTTTTGATGTACCGAAGGTTGTTCCGAGTCCCGGATATGATCACGGACATGACGAGGAGTCTCGAAATGGTCGAGACATAAAGATTGATATATTGGACGACTATATTCGGACACCGGAAGTGTTCCGGGTGATTTCGGAGAAAACCGGAGTGCCGGAGGGTTACCGGAACCCCCCCCCCCCGGGAGAAGTAATGGGCCTTATGGGCCTTAGTGGAGAGAGAGAGGGGCAGCCAGGAGGGGCCGCGTGCCCCCTCCCCCTCTGGTCCGAATTGGACTAGGAGAGGGGGCGGCGCCCCCATTTCCTTCTCCCTCTCCCCCTTCCTTTCCCCCTCCTAGTAGGAGTAGGAAAGAGGGGAGTCCTACTCCTACTAGGAGGAGGACTCCTCCTCCTGGCGCGCCAACAAGGGCCGGCCGGCCTCCCCCTTGCTCCTTTATATACGGGGGGCAGGGGGCACCCCAGGGACACAACAATTGATCTATTGATTTCTTAGCCATGTGCGGTGCCCCCCACCACTATATTACACCTCGATAATATCGTAGCAGTGCTTAGCCGAAGCCCTGCGTCGGTAGAACATCATCATCGTCACCACGCCGTCGTGCTGACAAAACTCTCCCTCAACACTCGGCTGGATCGGAGTTCGAGGGACGTCATCGAGCTGAACGTGTCCTGAACTCGGAGGTGCCGTACGTTCGGTACTTGATCGGTCGGATCGTGAAGACATACGACTACATGAACCGCGTTGTGTTAACGCTTCCGCTATCGGTCTACGAGGGTACGTGGACAACACTCTCCCATCTCGTTGCTATGCATGACCATGATCTTGCGTGTTCGTAGGGAATTTTTGGAAATTACTACGTTCCCCAACAATGGTATCAGAGCCAGGTTTTATGCGTTGATGTTATGCACGAGTAGAACACAAGTGAGTTGTGGGTGATATAAGTCATACTGCTTACCAGCATGTCATACTTTGGTTCAGCGGTATTCTGAGATGAAGCGGCCCGGACCAACATTACGCGTACGCTTACGCGAGACCGTTTTCACCGTTGCGAGCACTCGTTGCTTAAAGGTGACTGGCGGGTGTCTGGCTCTCTCACTTTAGTTGAATCGAGTGTGGCTACGCCCGGTCCTTGCGAAGGTTAAAACAGCACCAACTTGACAAACTATCATTGTGGTTTTGATGCGTAGGTAAGAACGGTTCTTGCTAAGCCTGTAGCAGCCACGTAAAACTTGCAACAACAAAGTAGAGGACGTCTAACTTGTTTTTGCAGGGCATGTTGTGATGTGATATGGTCAAAGCATGATGCTAAATTTATTGTATGAGATGATCATGTTTTGTAACTGAGTTATCGGCAACTGGCAGGAGCCATATGGTTGTCGCTTTATTGTATGCAATGCAATCGCCCTGTAATGCTTTACTTTATCACTAAGCGGTAGCGATAGTCATAGAAGCATAAGATTGGCGAGACGACAATGATGCTACGATGGAGATCAAGGTGTCGCGCCGGTGACAATGGTGATCATGACGGTGCTTCGGAGATGGAGATCACAAGCACAAGATGATGATGGCCATATCATATCACTTATATTGATTGCATGTGATGTTTATCTTTTATGCATCTTATCTTGCTTTGATTGACGGTAGCATTATAAGATGATCCCTCACTAAATTATCAAAAGTATAAGTGTTCTCCCTGAGTATGCACCGTTGCGAAAGTTCTTCGTGCTGAGACACCACGTGATGATCGGGTGTGATAGGCTCTACGTTCAAATACAACAGGTGCAAAACAGTTGCACACGCGGAATACTCAGGTTAAACTTGACGAGCCTAGCATATAACAGATATGGCCTCGGAACACGGAGACCGAAAGGTCGAGCATGAATATAGTAGATATGATCAACATAGTGATGTTCACCGTTGAAACTACTCCATCTCACATGATGATCGGACATGGTTTAGTTGATATGGATCACGTGATCACTTAGAGGATTAGAGGGATGTCTATCTAAGTGGGAGTTCTTAAGTAATATGATTAATTGAACTTGAATTTATCACGAACTTAGTACCTGATAGTATTTTGCTTGTCTATGTTAATTGTAGATAGATGGCCCGTGCTGTTGTTCTGTTGAATTTTAATGCGTTCCTTGAGAAAGCAAAGTTGAAAGATGATGGTAGCAATTACACGGACTGGGTTCGTAACTTGAGGATTATCCTCATTGCTGCACAGAAGAATTACGTCCTAGAAGCACCGCTGGGTGGCAGGCCTGCTGCAAGAGCAACACCAGATGTTATGAACGTCTGGCAGAGCAAAGCTGATGACTACTCGATAGCTCAGTGTGCCATGCTTTACGGCTTAGAACCGGGTCTTCAACGACGTTCGTCATGGAGCATATGAGATGTTCCAGGAGTTGAAGTTAATATTTCAAGCAAATGCCCGGATTGAGAGATATGAAATCTCCAATAAGTTCTACAGCTGCAAGATGGAACAGAATAGTTATTTAAGTGAGCATATACTCAAAATGTCTGGGTATAACAATCACTTGATTCAACTGGGAGTTAATCTTCCGGATGATAGCTTCATTGACAGAATTCTTCAATCACTGCCACCAAGCTACAAGAGCTTCGTGATGAACTATAATATGCAAGGGGTGGATAAGACGATTCCCGAGCTCTTCGCAATGCTAAAGGCTGCGGAGGTAGAAATCAAAAAGGAGCACCAAGTGTTGATGGTCAATAAGACCACTAGTTTCAAGAAAAAGGGTAAAGGGAAGAAGAAGGGGAACTTCAAGAAGAATAGCAAACAAGTTGCTGCTCAGGAGAAGAAACCCAAGTCTGGACCTAAACCTGAGACTGAGTGCTTCTACTGCAAGAAGACTGGTCACTGGAAGCGGAACTGCCCCAAGTATTTGGCGGATAAGAAGGATGGCAAGGTGAACAAAGGTATATGTGATATACATGTTATTGATGTGTACCTTACTAATGCTTGCAGTAGCACCTGAGTATTTGATACTGGTTCTGTTGCTAATATTTGCAACTCGAAACAGGGGCTACGGATTAAGCGAAGATTGGCTAAGGACGAGGTGACGATGCACGTGGGAAATGGTTCCAAAGTCAATGTGATCGCGGTCGGCACGCTACCTCTACATCTACCTTCGGGATGAGTTTTAGACCTAAATAATTGTTATTTGGTGCCAGCGTTAAGCATGAACATTATATCTGGATCTTGTTTGATGCGAGACGGTTATTCATTTAATTCAAAGAATAATGGTTGTTCTATTTATATGAGTAATATCTTTTATGGTCATGCACCCTTGAAGAGTGGTCTATTTTTGTTGAATCTCGATAGTAGTGATACACATATTCATAATATTGAAGCCAAAAGATGCAGAGTTGATAATGATAGTGCAACTTATTTGTGGCACTGCCATTTCGGTCATATCGGTGTAAAGCGCGTGAAGAAACTCCATAGTGATGGACTTTTGGAACCACTTGATTATGAATCACTTGGTACTTGCGAACCGTGCCTCATGGGCAAGATGACTAAAACACCGTTCTCCGGAACTATGGAGAGAGCAACAGATTTGTTGGAAATCATACATACAGATGTATGTGGTCTGATGAATATTGAGGCTCGTGGCGGATATCGTTATTTTCTCACCTTTACAGATGATTTGAGCAGATATGGGTATGTCTACTTAATGAAACATAAGTCTGAAACATTTGAAAGGTTCAAAGAATTTCAGAGTGAAGTTGAAAATCATCGTAACAAGAAAATAAAGTTTCTACGATCAGATCGTGGAGGAGAATATTTGAGTTACGAGTTTGGTCTACATTTGAAACAATGCGGAATAGTTTCGCAACTCACACCACCCGGAACACCACAACGTAATGGTGTGTCCGAACGTCGTAATCATACTTTACTAGATATGGTACGATCTATGATGTCTCTTACTGATTTACCGCTATCATTTTGGAGTTATGCTTTAGAGACGGCTGCATTCACGTTAAATAGGGCACCATCAAAATCCGTTGAGACGACGCCTTATGAACTGTGGTTTGGCAAGAAACCAAAGTTGTCGTTTGTTAAAGTTTGGGGCTGCGATGCTTATGTGAAAAGACTTCAACCTGATAAGCTCGAACCCAAATCGGAGAAATGTGTCTTCATAGGATACCCAAAGGAGACTGTTGGGTACACCTTCTATCACAGATCCGAAGGCAAAACTTTTGTTGCTAAATTCGGAAATTTTCTGGAGTAGGAGTTTCTCTCGAAAGAAGTGAGTGGGAGGAAAGTAGAACTTGATGAGGTAACTGTACCGGCTCCCTTATTGGAAAGTAGTTCATCATAGAAACCAGTTTTTGCGACACCTACGCCAATTAGTGAGGAAGTTAATGATGATCATGAAACTTCAGATCAAGTTATTACTGAACCTCGTAGATCAACCAGAGTATGATCTGCACCAGAATGGTACGGTAATCTTGTTCTGGAGGTTATGTTACTAGACCATGACGAACCTACGAACTATGAAGAAGCGATGGTGAGCCCAGATTCCGCAAAATGGCTTGAGGCCATGAAATCCGAGATGGGATCCATGTATGAGAACAAAGTATGGACTTTGGTTGACTTGCCCGATGATCGGCAAGCCATTGAAAATAAATGGATCTTCAAGAAGAAGACTGACGCTGACGGTAATGTTACTGTCTATAAAGCTCGACTTTTTGCGAAAGGTTTTCGACAAGTTCAAGGGATTGACTACGATGAGACCTTCTCACCCGTAGCGATGCTTAAGTCTGTCCGAATCATGTTAGCAATTGCTGCATTTTATGATTATGAAATTTGGCAAATGGATGTCAAAACTGCATTCCTGAATGGATTTCTGGAAGAAGAGTTGTATATGATGCAACCGGAAGGTTTTGTCGATCTAAAGAAAGCTAACAAAGTGTGCAAGCTCCAGCGATCCATTTATGGACTAGTGCAAGCCTCTCGGAGTTGGAATAAACGCTTTGATAGTGTGATCAAAGCATTTGGTTTTATACAGACTTTTGGAGAAGCCTGTATTTACAAGAAAGTGAGTGGGAGCTCTGTAGCATTTCTGATATTATATGTGGATGACATATTGCTAATTGGAAATGATATAGAATTTCTGGATAGCATAATGGGATACTTGAATAAGAGTTTTTCAATGAAAGACCTCGGTGAAGCTGCGTATATATTGGGCATCAAGATCTATAGAGATAGATCAAGACGCTTAATTGGACTTTCACAAAGCACATACCTTGACAAAGTTTTGAAGAAGTTCAAAATGGATCAAGCAAAGAAAGGGTTCTTGCCTGTGTTACAAGGTGTGAAGTTGAGTAAGACTCAATGCCCGACCACTGCAGAAGATAGAGAGAAGATGAAAGATGTCCCCTATGCTTCAGCCATAGGCTCTATCATGTATGCAATGCTGTGTATCAGACCTGATGTATGCCTTGCTATAAGTCTAGCAGGAAGGTACCAAAGTAATCCAGGAGTGCATCACTGGACAGCGGTCAAGAACATCCTGAAATACCTGAAAAGGACTAAGGATATGTTTCTCGTATATGGAGGTGACAAAGAGCTCATCGTAAATGGTTACATTGATGCAAGCTTTGACACTGATCCGGACGATTCTAAATCGCAAACCGGATACGTGTTTACATTGAACGGTGGAGCTGTCAGTTGGTGCAGTTCTAAACAAAGCGTCGTGGCGGGATCTACATGTGAAGCGGAGTACATAGCTGCTTCGGAAGCAGCAAATGAAGGAATCTGGATGAAGGAGTTCATATCCGAGCTAGGTGTCATACCTAGTGCATCGGGTCCAATGAAAATCTTTTGTGACAATACTGTTGCAATTGCATTAGCAAAGGAATCCAGATTTCACAAGAGAACCAAGCACATCAAAAGACGCTTCAATTCCATCTGAGATTTAGTCCAGGTGGGAGACATAGAAATTTGCGAGATACATATGGATCTGAATGTTGCAGACCCGCTGACTAAGCCTCTTCCACGAGCAAAACATGATCAGCACCAAGGCTCCATGGGTGTAAGAATCATTACTGTGTAATCTAGATTATGACTCTAGTGCAAGTGGGAGACTGAAGGAAATATGCCCTAGAGGCAATAATAAAGTTATTATTTATTTCCTTATATCATGATAAATGTTTATTATTCATGCTAGAATTGTATTAACCGGAAACATGATACATGTGTGAATACATAGACAAACAGAGTGTCACTAGTATGCCTCTACTTGACTAGCTCGTTGATCAAAGATGGTTATGTTTCCTAGCCATAGACATGAGTTGTCATTTGATTAACGGGATCACATCATTAGGAGAATGATGTGATTGACTTGACCCATTCCGTTAGCTTAGCAATCGATCGTTTAGTATGTTGCTATTGCTTTCTTCATGACTTATACATGTTCCTATGACTATGAGATTATGCAACTCCCGTTTACCGGAGGAACACTTTGTGTGCTACCAAACGTCACAACGTAACTGGGTGATTATAAAGGTGCTCTACAGGTGTCTCCGAAGGTACTTGTTGGGTTGGCGTATTTCGAGATTGGGATTTGTCACTCCGATTGTCGGAGAGGTATCTCTGGGCCCTCTCGGTAATGCACATCACATAAGCCTTGCAAGCATTGCAACTAATGAGTTTGTTGCGAGATCATGTATTACGGAACGAGTAAAGAGACTTGCCCGTAACGATATTGAACTAGGTATTGAGATACCGACGATCGAATCTCGGGCAAGTAACATACCGATGACAAAGGGAACAACGTATGTAATTATGCGGTCTGACCGGAGACGTGTCTCGGTCATGAGCATCCAGGTTCCGCTATTGGTTATTGACCGGAGACGTGTCTCGGTCATGTCTACATAGTTCTCGAACCAGTAGGGTCTGCACGCTTAACGTTACGATGACAGTTATATTATGAGTTTATATGTTTTGATGTACCGAAGGTTGTTCGGAGTCCCGGATATGATCACGGACATGACGAGGAGTCTCGAAATTTTCGAGACATAAAGATTGATATATTGGACGACTATATTCGGACACCGGAAGTGTTCCGGGTGATTTCGGAGAAAACCAGAGTACCGGAGGGTTACCGGAACCCCCCGGGAGAAGTAATGGGCCTTATGGGCCTTAGTGGAGAGAGAGAGGGGCAGCCAGGAGGGGCCGCGTGCCCCCTCCCCCTCTGGTCCGAATTGGACTAGGAGAGGGGGGCGGCGCCCCCCTTTCCTTCTCCCTCTCCCCCTTCCTTTCCCCCTCCTAGTAGGAGTAGGAAAGAGGGGAGTCCTACTCCTACTAGGAGGAGGAATCCTCCTCCTGGCGCGCCAACAAGGGCCGTCCGGCCTCCCCCTTGCTCCTTTATATACGGGGGCAGGGGGCATCCTAGGGACACGACAATTGATCTATTGATTTCTTAGCCATGTGCGGTGCCCCCCTCCACCATATTACACCTCGATAATATCGTAGCGGTGCTTAGGCGAAGCCCTACGTCGGTAGAACATCATCATCGTCACCACGTCGTCGTGCTGACAAAACTCTCCCTCAACACTCAGCTGGATCGGAGTTCGAGGGACGTCATCGAGCTGAACGTGTGGTGAACTCGGAGGTGCCGTACGTTCGGTACTTGATCGGTCGGATCGTGAAGACGTACGACTACATCAACCGTGTTGTGTTAACGCTTCCGCTATCGGTCTACGAGGGTACGTGGACAACACTCTCCCCTCTCGTTGCTATGCATGACCATGATCTTGCGTGTTCGTAGGAAATTTTTTGAAATTACTACGTTCCCCAACACATATCCAGGAAGCAATGAATAGTATCTCTGTCTAATATCTGGTTCACCTACGGTATGCCTATGTTGTTCATCTTTGGTGGGAAACAAATAGTAAAGCAATCATCATCTGTCTTTTTATTAAATTAAAGCAATCATCAGCCTACTATCATTATATTTGGATCCATCCACTAGTTGTTACCATCACTCTAAATTTCTGCATGCTCTCCTTACATAATCTCACCATATTTTTTTCGTATGCATGTCAGATATGGTACACAGTCATGCTCAAAATGTAGAGAAAAGGAGAATAGTTTTGCGCGGCAATACAATGTCATGCAGACATCGCTCCATAGTGGGTTCAATGGCAAACCCTCCCCACCCCTCTCCAGATTGTAATCCAGAGGAAGATATCTGTTCTGAGGCGGATTCAGACGCCGCTGACCACTCCTATTTACCCCCCAAGGTATTTGCTCTACCTTGGCATGATGATGTTAGTCATATCATGCAAATGTTGCCTTGCAGTGCCTACTTTTGACATCATATATGTCATCTGCTTAGTTTAGACATGTTCTGTAATGCCACCTGTTTAGTTTCTATATCATATATGGGAATTATGCAGTCTCATGTCTTTTAGCCAGCCATTTATATGTGCAATGTGCAATGCCATCCTGTTTAACCGGGCATCATATATTTGAATGATATCTTGCCCATCCTTTTCTTCATTACATTTCCATTTGTCGACAGTGTTTGTACATTAAACTATTCCTCCTGTGAATCAGCCATTTGGGTGGGTGTTGAGGATATAGACCTTAGAGTCACCCGCAAGAAGGGGCCGGGTTACTCATAATGGTCACAGTCAGAAGCCCGGCGCCAACTTGAAGACGGTGGGCCAAAGATGGGCTTAAGACCCGGATATGCCTTAAGGCCCGTAGTTACAATCATTGTTATGGTAGAACTTGTAGTGTAAGGCAAGAATAGTTGAGAGTCCGAGCCGGACACTCTTATGAGCCGGCCGGGACTCTGAGAGCTGCTGGGCGTCAGCCTCCCTATATAAAGGGACGACCCGGCAGCGGTTTAGGGACAAGAAAGATCTCATCGAGAGCCGGGCATAGCAATTAAGCTCCCTGGTCATCGAAACCCTAATCAATACCACCTCAACTGGACGTAGGCTTTTACCTTCACCGTAAGGGGCTGAACCAGTATAAACCCTCGTGTTCCTTGTCCCGTTAACCCCTTCAAGCTTCCTATTGGCGATGGCTCCACGACTAAGTCCTAGCTTGAGGACATCTGCCGTGACAATTCCACGACAGTTGGCGCCCACCGTGGGGCCAGCGCACAGTGGATTTGAGTTCTTGAAGGGCAGCTTCGAAGGGCTCAAGGGATACGCTGTGGGCTGGATGACCAAGAGTCGTCGCGGCAAGCTCTACATCGACGATGCAAGCTGGGGCCCCGACGCCGGCTCAATTGAGTACGGGTACCGGGTCCCCTTCGGCGGAATTCATGTTTTCATTGGCAAGATTGGCGAGCCGGGCCCTGAGCCGGATCTCTGCGCCGATCTCATCGAGAAGGCTCAGCGTGCACGACCCGCCCGGGCCCTGCCTGCCTTAAAGCATGCTTTTGTGGGATGTATCCATGGAGGGCTCTCTGATAGATCTGGATCTGGTGATGAGACGGCCGCCGGCTCTGACGGCGAGTCGTCCACAGATGAGTCAAACTCGTTGTATCAACTTCAAGATGGCAGGCTCATGCGTTGTTCCGATGGTGACAGTATTCCGGACCCGTTTGAGCCGCCAAGCCGGGTTGGAATCTTCATGGCCGGTGCGCAGCCTGTTCAGAACCCTGCTGCTGGAGCGGGAAACCCGGTGCCCTCACCGGCTCAGGTGCTGATGGATCTCACGGACAAGATTACAGCCCTGTTGACCGCCACGGTTGACCCGGCAGATCAAGCTCAGCATGATGCGGAGGTGGCGCAGTTAAAATTAGATCTAGTGAAAGCAAAGGAGGATCTGGCAGCGGAAGGGATCAGGATGGCTGCGGAGAGGGCAGCTCTCGACACCCAAACCCAGTTGATTCAGGCGCAGTCCTTCCGACTCACGATGGATCAAAACGCGTCCAATGAGGTCATGAGAAGGAGGCATCAAAAGGCCCATCCTCGACTCCCTCCGGTTTACGATCCACGAAACCTCTTCAACACGCCAGGTGCAGGGTCTAGTAACCTGCCAGGGATCATAGTGCCCGGGTCTGGGACCCCTATTCAGCCACAAGTGATGGGGCCTCCCCAGGTGCACCCTGCCCCGCCTCAGTACGTGCCAATACCACCGGGTCATTATGCTAACCCGCTGGAGAACATGGTCGCCGCGGCAGCACGGCTGGCGGCTCTCCCAATTGACGGCGACTCTCCGACGGCTATTGAAACCCGCCGGGTCAGGGAACTCCTTCAGACAGCACTGGCGCAGCAAGAGGCGTATTCCTACAGCCGAGACAGGATCTACTCGACCCCTCGTCCAGGCCGGAGCCCGAGTTACAGCAGACACATGGTCTCAGCGACCGGCTCAAGTAACGTCCGACGCCATGACCCGCCCCCTAGCCACGGCCCGGCTCATAACGGAGCCTTTCACGCAGCAGAACAAGACAGAGCACGGCAAGAGATGGAGCAGGTGCCTCAGTTGACGGCTTACCAGACTCCCCCGGCTTATCCGACGACTTCCGTCGACGTGGGTATCCCTACCAGGACTGGAGGTGTCCCTTGTTTAGTGCCAGCTCTCCGCAATGAGCGTCTACCAAAGGACTTCAAAGGCCCTAGGAAGGTGCCTAATTACACGGCTGACTTACAACCCGCAGCCTGGATCGAGAGTTACAAGATGGCCATGGAACTGCTGGAGGTCAGTGAAGCGGCAATGGCCAAGTACTTCACCATGATGTTAGATGGGACTGCCCGCACTTGGTTGAAGGGGCTACCACCGAATTCCATCGGGTCTTGGGCTGAGCTGAAAGCCCGGTTCATCCAAAACTTCAAGGATACCTGTAGGCAGTCTATGTCAATTGTGGATTTGACTAACTATAAGCAGCAGGAGGGTGAGTCTATGACACATTGGGTTCACCGGGTTAAGGAGATAATACATTCGTCTGATAAGATGGATGCCGGCTCTGCAGTCTTAATGTTGGAACAGAATTGTCGTTTCGTGCCCCTGAAGAGGAAACTCGGGCGGCTTAAGCACGACTGCAACGATATGGGTACACTGATGGCGGCTCTCGTCAAGTACGCCGATTCTGATGGTACCAAGGACCCCGCTTCAGATGATGAAAGGACAGGGAAGGGAAAGAAGAACGACAATGGCAAGGGTCCTCAGTATAACCCGGGGAACCAAGGAGGTGGCAAGCGCAAGGCCGATGGCAGCCTAGAGTTTGTAGCCAACGCCAGCTCACAGGGTAATAACCAGCGACGTAAGGGGAGGCCCCCTCCCCGAGCCGGCGGGTCAGGTCGGACGCTGGAGCAGCTGTTGAATGAGCCTTGTCCAAGGCATGGCTATAGAGAGAAGCCAGCTACTCATCTATGGAAGGATTGTGCAATCATGAAGGCCTTTAAGAATTCCAACGCCTTTAACGGCAACAATGGCCCGGGTGGTGGCTCGGGCGCCGGCGGCTTTCATGGTCCAGGCGGCGGCTCAAATTATAATCCTCCGAACGGTCAAGGAGACTTTAATCAGCAGTCTGGCCAGGGTCATCAATAGCAGCAGGGGGTTATCAGACCAATCCAAAGCAGCTTAGCGGTGGACAGTACCATGTGTTTACCACCAGTCTGTGCAAGCGAGATAAGAAGCTTCATAAGAGGACTGTGAATGCTGTTGAGCCGGCGGTTCCACGCTACTTGCGGTGGTCTGAGCAACCTATAGTGTGGAGTAGGGAGGATCACCCTCCCCGGGTGGATAATCCGGGTCACTTGGCCTTGGTGGTGGCTCCTCAGGTGGGAGGATATAAGTTCACTAAGGTGCTCATGGATGGAGGCAGCAGCATCAACATCCTCTATTATGAGACATTCCGTCGTATGGGGTTGATTGATAAGAACCTCAGCTAGTCGAACACTATTTTCCACGGTGTGGTACCTGGTAAGTTGGCTTATCCAGTCGGCAAGATTGAGTTGGACGTGGCCTTTGGAGATGAGCACAACTACAGGGTGGAAAAATTGACCTTTGAGGTGGTCAAGATAAAAATTCCGTACCATGCCATATTTGGGCGGCCGGCTTACGCCAAGTTCATGGCACGGCCGTGTTACGTGTACTTACAGCTCAATATGCCGGGTCACAATGGGACCATTACGGTTCACGGCAGCCGAAAGGTGGCTCTGGAGTGTGAGGAAGGCGATGCAGCTTATGCAGAATCTGTTTGCGCAACAGAGGAGTTGAAGTTTTACAAAGACAACGTCGACCCCACAGATATGACCTGTCTGAAAAAGCCGACTACAGAGCATGAGCCGGCAATGAAATTTAAGTCGGCTAATGAGACTAAACTTGTTGATTTCGTTCCAGGAGATTTATCTCAGCAGTTTAGCATCAGTGCCAACCTGGATCCAAAATAGGAAAGCGCGCTCATCAAGTTCATCCATGAGAATAGGGACATTTTTGCATGGAAGCCGTCTGACATGCCAGGTGTACCTAGAGAACTCGCTGAGCACACTCTCAATGTTGATCCGAAATATAAGCCGGTCAGGCAGTTCCTTCGGCGGTTTAATGAAGAGAGGCGGAAAGCTGTTGGTGAAGAGGTGGCCCGGCTCTTGGCGGCCGAGTTTATTGTTGAAGTTTTTCACCCAGAGTGGTTGGCTAACCCGGTGCTCGTACTCAAGAAAAACGGCACCTGGCGGATGTGTGTGGACTACACGGACTTGAACAAGGCGTGTCCGGCTGATCCTTTCGCCCTTCCCCGTATTGATCAAATCATTGATGCTACGGCGGGTCGTGAGCGCCTAAGTTTCTTGGATGCTTATTCTGGATATCATCAGATTAAAATGGCAGTTAAGGACCAGGAGAAGACGGCGTTCATCACTCCCTTTGGAGCCTTCTGCTATGTGTCTATGCCCTTTGGACTCAAGAGTGCGCAGGCGACTTATCAGCGTTGCGTGCAGAACTGTCTTCATAACCAGATTGGGCGCAATGTTCATGCTTATGTGGATGATATTGTGGTTAAATCCAGGAAGGAGGAAACCCTGAGGGAAACCTTTGATAATCTCCGGGTCTACAAGATGATGCTTAACCCGGCCAAGTGTGTTTTTGGTGTTCCTGTAGGCAAGCTCTTGGGTTTCTTGGTTTCTAACAGAGGCATTGAGGCTAACCCGGAGAAGATCAAGGCCATCACCTCCCTGGCTAAGCCGGCATGTATAAATGACGTCCAGCGCTTGGCGGGTCGTATCGCTGCTTTAAGCCGGTTCATAAGCCGTTTGGGGGAGAAGGCCATGCCATTATATCAATTGATGAAGAAAACTGATGACTTTGTCTGGAATGATGCAGCTAATACTGCTTTTGAGGATTTGAAGAGGCAGCTGGCCAAGCCCCCAGTCCTTGCTGCTCTGGTTGACAAGGAGCCTTTATTGCCGTATGTGGCTGCTAATACACGAGCCGTCAGTGTGGCCGTGGTGGTGGAGCGCAAGGAAGAGGGTAAGGAGCATCCAGTTCAGCGGCCGGTTTATTATGTCAGCGAAGTACTCATTGAGTCCAAGCAGCGGTATCCGCATTGGCAGAAGCTTGTTTATGGTGTGTTCATGGCAAGCCGGAAGCTTAAGCATTATTTTCAGGGTCACCCCATTACTGTGGTCAGTTCTGCCCCCCTTGGAGATATCATTCAGAACAGGGAGGCCACAGGGAGAGTGGCTAAGTGGGCTATAGAGCTCGGGCCTCATGGTCTGAAGTATGTGCCACGCACTGCTGTTAAATCTTAGGCTTTGGTGGATTTCATCAATGATTGGACAGAGCTACAAGTGCCTGAACAAAAGCCGGATAACACTTATTGGACTATTCACTTCGATGGGTCCAGGCAATTGGAGGGCTCGGGGGCTGGAGTCGTATTGGCTTCCCCTAAAGGTGACAAGTTCCATTATGTGCTACAATTGATGTTCCCTTGCACCAACAATGCAGCTGAGTACGAGGCCTTGCTCCACGGTCTTCGGATGGCTAAGGAGATGAGCTTGAGCCGGGTAAGGTGCTTCGGCGACTCAGACTTGGTGGCTCAACAAGTATCAGGAAAGTGGGACTCCAAGGACCCTCTCATGGCGGCTTATCGCCGCGAAGTTGATGCCATTGCTGGGCACTTTCAGGGTTACCAAGTAGAGCACATCAATCGCAGGAAGAACGAGGCGGCTGATGCTTTAAGCCGGCTGGGCTCTCAGCGAAAACCGGTGCCGCCTAATACTTTCCTGGACGTCCTGTATAACCCTTCTGTTAAGTTGCCTACAGAGGAAGACTTGGCTGTCCCTGACCCGGAGGCACGACTGGTGGCGGCTCTCCACATCTTACCGGACTGGACAGTACCTTATTTGGCTTACATGACCCGGGGAGATTTGCCTGAGGATGAAACTTTGGCCAGACAAATAACCCGGCGGTCTAAGTCAATGATTGTTATCAATGGTGAGTTGCATCACCGCAGTGTTACGGGAGCGTTCCAGCGTTGTGTCTCCCCTGAGGAAGGTCAAGAGATCTTGCGTGAGATTCATGAAGGGGATTGTGGCCATCATGCCGGCTCAAAGTCTCTTGCGGCCAAGGCTTTTCGTCATGGTTTTTATTGGCTGTCGGCTCATGCTGATGCGGAGGACTTGGTCAGTAAATGTGATGGTTGCCAAAGGTTCTCGCGACGGGCTCATGTGCCGGCTCAGGAGCTGAGGATGATCCCAATTACTTGGCCCTTTGCGGTCTGGGGGCTTGATATGGTTGGACCTTTTAAAAGGTCCAAGGATAAGAAGACCCACCTCTTGGTGGCAGTTGACAAATTTACCAAGTGGGTTGAAGCGGAGCCAGTTAGCAAGTGTGATGCAGCCACGGCGGTTCAATTTATGAAAAAGGTGATTTTTCGCTTTGGCTTTCCGCACAGCATTATAACTGACAATGGTACCAATCTATCCAAAGGCACCATGGAGGAGTTTTGTCAACGAGAGCATATCCGGCTTGATGTTTCATCAGTGGCTCATCCTCAATCCAATGGTCAAGCTGAGACGGCTAATCAGGAGATTCTGAAGGGCATCAAGCCCCGGCTTTTGGTCCCTTTGCAATGGACGCCGGGTTGTTGGGTGGAGGAGTTGTCCTCCGTGTTATGGAGCATCGACACTACTCCTAACAGGTCTACAGGTTTCACGCCTTTCTTCATGGTTTATGGGGCAGAAGCAGTCCTCCCCAGTGACATCCGTCATGACTCGCCTCGAGTGGCGGCTTATGTTGAGGCGGATAATGAACAGGCGCGCCAAGATGCTCTTGACTTGTTGGACAAACAGCGTGATGTGGCAGCAGCTCGCTCAGCGATTTACCAACAAGACCTGCGCCGTTATCATAGTCGCCGGGTTAAATCCCGGGTCTTCCAGGAGGGCGATCTGGTGCTCCGGCTCATCCAAGATCAAACAAATGCGCACAAGCTATCCCCGCCTTGGGAAGGGCCCTTTGTGGTCAGCAAGAATTTGCACAACGGGTCATATTACCTCATTGACATTCGGGAGCATAAAGATTCACGTAAGTCGGGGGAAGAGACCCGTCGGCCGTGGAATATAGCTCAGCTTCGGCCTTACTACACTTGAGTCGCTGGCTCTCATAATGTACATATTTCTCTAAGCCATGTATATATTATGATAAGCAATAAAGCATGACCTCTGTCCTTTTTTCTCCTCCAAATGTGCACGTGTTGTTTTCATTACAAAATTACATGATAACTTGAAGGAGGGTCCGGCTTATGATCGTATTCGAATCTAGCCGTAAGCAATAAGGTCACTTGGGGGCTTCCTGTTCAAACATCGGTCGTATTCGAACCAAAGAGAACATAGCTGTCGATACCCATTTGATTGGCAAAGTGCCGAGCTCATTGGGGAGTTTTCTTTGATCATATTTGAATCATAGTTTAACCTCTTTGGGAACCGACGTGGATCGTATTCAAATCAACATCGTTAAACAATTCTTAAAGTCATTTGGGGGCTTCCTATTCAAACATGGGTCGTATTCGAACCAAAGAGAACATAGCTGTCGCTGCCCTCTTGATTGGCATCGCCACACCCACTGGGGGCTATGTGATCGTATTCGAATCCTAGCATAACCCCTTTGGGATGGGTCTCTGGTCGTATTCAAACTGGAAGCCCCTAAGTCTTTCTGATTTATAGCGAGTTCTTCTGATTATTTCAAGTATGCACGGCCGGGTCTCACTTTGCCGGCTTAACTTTGATTTATAGTGTTAGTCGAACACAATGGGCGTTGTTAGGACTGGTAAACCGGAATTGAGGTACCAACCTGGTTACCTGGGTTATCTAAGCCGGAAGTGTGCTTGCAGGCCGCTAAGTGTGTTATTACGGCTATATTAAGGACATAATTGAGGACCAGTCTTTTTTGATTCATATTTCGGGTTATATATCTAAAACTATGATTCTCAGTGCGGTAAGCCGCCTAGAGACTTGTGATTTGTCCTTCTATGCAGGATAGTTAAAGGCAACTATTTGAGCTTAAGGAAAATGAATGATCGATTATGACCCGGAGACATATAAGGAAGCAACTTTCATAAGAATTCAGCATTCAACACGTGCACGATGGCACGGCACAGTTAATGTGTTGATCCTATTCTATTACAAGACTCATTGAGTCCAAAAGGGTGAGGCATTGTTTCACATAAACCGTCTACGGAGTTACGACGCTGGCTGGGTTGAAGTCTCCGGCTCATCCCTCTCCTCTCCTCTGGCTGTTCCCAAGACCTGGAAAGTTGACGACTTCCAGTCAATGCCTCTCAGAGCTTCAAATTGAGCTTCCTCGTCAATTAACCCCGCCGGGTCAATCTCCGGGGCGAAGGTGTGCTTACGAGCTGGCGGGACTAAGCTGATGGCTTCGTAGCGCCGAGTGGGGATCCTCTGATTCTCTGCATCGTAACCCGGCTGGTACTTAGTCAGATCTGTATCATTGCCAATCAGAGCGGCCACCGGCCGGGCGTACGATCTTCACGCAGGCTGCGAAGTCCTTTTGGTTGAAGGCGGTGCCGTCTTCCTTCAAACTGGGGTAGCCCAGAGCGATGTCCGCCGGGTCTAGTTCTGGAAGGAATGCCTTGGCCTGGCTTAGAGCAGCTATGGCTCCGGCTCTTGCAGAGGCCCGTCGCAGCTCTTGGATACGTTGAGGAAGAATGGCGAGCCGGCGAAGAACTTCCGCCAGGTGAGTCGGCACCTCATTGGATAGGGCCACCACAGCCAAAGCACGCTGTGACCTGGTGTAGAGCTGCTCCACCAGGGTGTACACGGCCTTCAGCTTGGTTACCACACTTTGGTTGAGGTTGGCGCTTCTGGGACCTGTTTAACAGAATAAGATAAACCACCGACAAGAATGAGTTATGACATATAAAGATTATGAACTTGATGAAAGCCGGTGAAATGACTTACCGAAGATTGCGGCAACCATCTGGGACACTTGGCGCTTTAAGCCGGAGAGTTCGGCGGTCTTCTCTGACAGAGCCTTCTCCGCCTGTTTGGCCCAGTTCACCAGAGTAGCCTTTTCCTCGGCCCAGGCTCTCCGTTCGGCGTCAAAGTCCGTCTTCAGCTTTTCTTGCGCAGCAATACTGGACGCAAACTTGGCATTTGCTTTCCGGGTCTCAGTTTCTTGCGTCTTCAGACGGGTCTTGAGATCGGAAATATCAGCTTCAAATTTCTTGCCAGCAGCCTGCAAAATTTCCGGGTCATAGGATAAACTGTTACTATGCAATTTTAAAAGTCCCAAGCGCTTTCCAAGCAAAGACACTTGGCACTTGGGGGCTAATGCATATCGAACGTTCCTATCTACAAATTACCGGTTCATGGAAGTAAGCCGGAACTTAAGTATACAACATATTCAGTCATAAGTCGTCGACTTGGGGGCTAGCATGGTAAAGGTAACTATGCAGTAAGTAAGAAGACAGAAGAATGATACCTCAGACTTCTGCTGAATTTGGTTCACCATGGCAATCTCTAGGTCCCGGCTCTTGTGCACCTGGCTGACATAGCCGGAGATGATCTCTCCGATGCTCAGATGGGCATAGTCGGTGAGGTCCAGATTGGCCCGGTGGCGCCCTAGCAACTCCTCCTTAGCGGAGCACTTGGCCAGCGCGGTAGGTCTCCCCGGCTCAACAAATTCTGTCCGGGTGATTACCACATTCGGGTCATCAGCTGGTTGAGCCGAGCTGGAGGCCTCCGGGTT
This sequence comes from Triticum aestivum, assembly GCF_018294505.1. Lineage (NCBI taxonomy): Eukaryota > Viridiplantae > Streptophyta > Magnoliopsida > Poales > Poaceae > Triticum > Triticum aestivum. The sequence goes on along the minus strand of NC_057796.1, from coordinate 29,109,853 downwards.
AGCAGAAGCTTCTACTATTGGCCTGTCGGTTGGAGCAGTGGCTTTAGGAGCAGGGGCAGCCGGCGGTTCTTGAGCTGCTACCTCCGGTTCAGGTAAGTCCGGATCTTCGACCGGCTTGTTCTTCTTTGCCCTTTTGCTAAGTTTTGCCTGGGCACTGGAAAGACAAAAAGGTTATGCACAAAAGTGCAAGTAAAGAGAAGTACAACATGAGAAGATCATCGTTACCCGGGCACGGTCTTGAAAGTCCGCAGGTTCGACTGCATAGAGTCACCATAAGAGGGGGAAGTCTCCTGATAATTTGAGTCAGAAGAATTGAGCGGTTGACGTATAACACCCGCCAAAGGATGAAAAGGGTACAAGTTGGAGATAACCTCAGTTCGGCGTTTCCTCGATGCGTCAGGTAACCCGGAGGAGAGGTCAGTGTCCTTGTTGGTCCGGGTGTGCCGCCGGCTCTCATGAACCTGTCGCTTCAAAATAAATTGAGGATCTTGATAAGCTAAAGGATGTGAAAATCTTACTTTCCGGGTTACCCTTCGGACTTTCAGCCTTGGCAAGGGCTCCGAGTCGGAGGAAAGTGACATTACCTCTTCAACCACCGGGTTACTTGCTCCGGTGTCATCCTGTTGATGAATAGTATTGATAAGGTGGACAGAAATAAACAACAAATACAACAAGAGCTACAGGCTCAGGGGTTACCTCTGACTCGGAGCTGTCGCTTAGTTGCATCAGCTCTGAAGCAGTAGGTCTACTTCCCTTCTTGCGAGGGGCGGCTCTCTTGGCGGCTTTCTTCGCCTTACTGGCCTTCTTGGCCGCCTCATGGTCATATCTGACCTTCCAGAATTTGTCATCAGCCTAAAAGATTCAGATGAAAGTTGTCTACAGAAGAAGATAAGATGTTCAGATCGGCGGCTTACCGCTGGGGCTGGGTTGGTCTTGCAGAAGGGGGCTAACCCGGTCCTCCCGTAGTCTGCCAGGCTCTCGTTCAAGAGAGCCTTGGTCATGTCCTCAGCAACATCTTCAGGAAGATCGTTGCGGCTGTGTCTCAGGGGGTCATCCTTTCGGCCCGTGTACTCGCACATTAAGCTGGGGTGGCGGCTCAATGGGATCACCCGCCAGGAGATCCAGACTCGGACCAGGTCAATTCCATTGAGACCATTGCCCAGGAGAGCCTTGATCTTGTTGATGGTGGGGAGCAGACGTTGGCGCTCCGCCTGAGTTAACTTGTCAGACAGAGGGTGAGTTGGCTCCAGACGTGAAGGGCGAAAGCCGGGCAGCGGGCTCTCGTCAGCCGGCGACGTGTCTTGGCAATAGAACCACGTCTGGTTCCAGTCCTTGGGGTGACTCGGCGGCTCGGCGTAAGGGAAAAGGCAGTCTCTCTGTCGCTGAATGGAGATTCCGCCAAGTTCCAAACTTGGCCCGTTGGCGCACTCGTTCTGGTGGTTCAGGTAGAAGATCTCTCTGAAGAGTAGCAGGCTGGGCTCTTCTCCAAGATAAACCTCATAGAACACTTGGAAATTGCATATGTTGGACACCGAGTTGGGTCCTATATCTTGTGGCCGCAGGTCAAAGAAATTCAGTACATCCCTGAAGAACTTTGAGTCGGGCGGTGCGAAGCCCCGGCTCATGTGATCCGCAAAAATCACTACCTCCCCGTCCTTTGGCTGTGGTCTCTCCTCTGACGGGTCAGGGGCACGGTAGGACATGACGTCTTTCTTAGGCAGGTAACCTGACTTGACAAAATCCGCTAAAGTCTCGTTGGTGACATTGGACCTCATCCAATTGCAAGTGATGGAGGCTTTAGGAGCTTTGGGAGGCATGGTGAAAGTCGGCAGCCTATGATAAAAGGAAACGTCCGGTTTAATTATAAGCCGGAGGAAATTTACAGTTCAATGTTAAAGTGGCGGCTTATGGAGGGGACTAATGACATATATCTAGGTGCATCGGGTTATTTAAGCCGCCCGAGGTATTGAGAGTAATTCGATTGTCTACGGCCTTATCACAGGTGAGCCGGAAAATTCTATGGTGCATCGTCTCCTTTGAGCCGGAAGGTTCTACGGCGCGTGGTTTCTTTAAACCGGAAATGTAAACCGCCATGACTCAACGAGTGCAGTTTTTCACTAAGTGTGGTGAAAACAGGTTTCACACATTGCAGTAAATAATTTGGATCAAAATGGTCGATTAAAAGGAAAGTTTCTAGACCTAAAAATAGACGCAGGGGATGTTCTTGGGCTCGAACGAGCCCTTTATGCAGTAAAAAGAGGTCTACTTGCATTTGAAATGAGTACTAAACAGCCGCCGCATTGGTTCTATACTATCCTAAGATCAAAAAGGGGCAGTAAAAAGGAAAACTACCAAGAACTCATGGGCGGCGGCGAAGAACACGGAAGAACAGGACGAACCTACTGCAGATCTGTTCTATGGGGCAGTCAGAACTTACAGGTGCTGGTAAGTCGCGGAGGTCGCCGCCGTTTTCTCTGGACACAACAGGTTGATGCAGCGGCCGGAGTTGGTGAGGAGGAGGAGACCCGCGGCGGCGACAGCGACAGAGCTCGAGCGGAGGAACAGTTGCGCGAGGAGGAAGACGGGTGGCTGAAGGACCGACGGGCCGGGCGATTTATAAGGGTGAGCTCATAAGTGGGTGCGAGAAACGAGGAGGCCACGGCACGGTTATCTCGCCCGAGAGGCGCCTCGATTTTTGGAATGGCAGTAAAGATAAGATCCGTTGCGGATCTGGCGGAGTAAAAAATGGACTTAATGGAAGATGATGTCATGGCGGATTACCCGGAGTCCAGAGGATGACGTCACGCCGGGTTATGGCCTTCACACAATTGTAAGCCGGAGGTTTTCTGTTGAAAGAATTGAAGATTGACATGAGCCGGCTCAAATCAATCTGGGGCCTAATCTTGAGGATATAGACCTTAGAGTCACCCGCCAGAAGGGGCCGGGTTACTCATAATGGTCACAGCCAGAAGCCCGGCACCAAGCTTGAAGACGGTTGGCCAAAGATGGGCTTAAGACCCGGATATGGCTTAAGGCCCGTAGTTACAATCATTGTTATGATAGAACTTGTAGTGTAAGGCAAGAATAGTTGAGAGTCCGAGCTGGACACTCTTATGAGCCGGCCGGGACTCTGAGAGCTGCTGGGCGTCAGCCTCCCTATATAAAGGGACGACCCGGCAGCGGTTTAGGGACAAGAAAGATCTCATCGAGAGCCAGGCATAGCAATTAAGCTCCCTAGTCATCGAAACCCTAATCAATACCACCTCAACTGGACGTAGGCTTTTACCTTCACCGTAAGGGGCTGAACCAGTATAAACCCTCGTGTTCCTTGTCCCGTTAACCCCTTGAAGCTTCCTAGCGGCGATGGCTCCACGACTAAGTCCTAGCTTGAGGACATCTGCCGTGACAATTCCACGACAGTGGGAGATTAAAATTTTTGGAGTGAAAACAAGGCCTTCAGAGCAGACAGTACTACCTGTCGAAGCAGATCTCTTGTTGGGTCCCGATAGCTCCTCGGAGATGGATTCAGAGACAGATGACCAGTCCTATTCCCCCACCGAGGTGTATGCTCTAACTTGGCACGGTTATACTGCTCATATCATGCATATGGTGTCTTGCATTGCATAGTTTAGACATCATATACGCAATATTGAACACCATGTTCTTAGTTCAGACATCATATCTAATGCCCTCTGTTTAGCATATAAATCACATATGTGAATTAAATGATGTGATCCTGGTTACTTAGATAACATGTAGGTGAATTATGTCATGCGATCCTGTTTAGTTATTCATCATATCTTTGAATTATGCTATGCTATGCTATCCAGTTTAGATAGACATCATATATGTGAAATTATGTCATGCTATCCATTTTAGTTAAACAATATACATGTCAACTATTTCATGTCCTCTTTTTTCCACACTATCTATTGCATCCGTCTCTCATACAATGTCTGTACATTCAACTATGTTTCCTGTTTATCAGCCATTTGAACTGGAGCGGGTGATGCCAGTATCTAGAGGACTAAAACACAGTCTTCAAATAAAACAGTGGTACCTCTTGGTGGAGATAGCACCCGGTTTGTACATGCAAGAGAAACAGCCCTACCACACATAACCCAAACTCTTGCAGATTGTACCCCTACTGCGATGGACAGAGAACCAGCTTCACCCAATCTAACCCCAACCCCAGCAGATAGTAACCCAGTTCATGTTGACACAGCACCATCTCCACCACAGAGCTCCCAAACAAGAGCAGTTAGTAAGGCAGCTCGAGTGCCCAAAGGGCCAGTACTACCACGGCAACCCCAACTCCACCAGTTAGTACGCCTATTCCTGTGGAGGAAGCACAACCAGCTAGTCGTAGTGTAGCATCTATCGCATTTGATGTTGTTAAATCGTATGTGCGTATCTTCCCATCGTGGAAATATTATACTGAAGATGAAGGAAAATGCCAGTTGCAGGTGTTTGTCCAGGAGTTATGTGTAAGTAATGTTATTCATGGCAATTACTTTGCTTTGTCCCATACATCCTACCTCCATGATGGTTATAATACAGCAAATTTTCCCATTTTTCTCTATAGAGAAGGACCGATTTGGAAACTCAGGATGAGGTAACCTGTGCTAATACCTCTGCTATCTTCAAGAATGCTTGGTGGCAGTATCGGAATTACCTGAAGAAAACATACTTCACTGGCAAAGAAACTCATCAAATTCCGTTACGTTCTCCTGAGACACATTTACTAGACGATGACTAGGAACGCCTTGTTCTGTACTGGTCCCGAACCAAGAATGTGGTAAGGTCTATGAGCTCAATTTCTATTTTGAAGTGCTATATTCTTGCGTCTTATACTCTGTTCATGTAGAACAAGTGCCTAAACCTGAAGAACAACTGTTCTAATTTAAGATTCCATCGCCATCATAGTTCAAAAAAGCACTAGGCGTTAATTGTGCGTTTTGCCACCGCCTTGCGCTTTACTGACCAAAGCGCATGCTTATGCGCAGTTATGCACAGATTAAGCGTAGTTATGCGCAATGCGTTTTGCCAACGCCTAGAGCCTAGGCACGCTTAAGAGCTCGCTTAGGCGCGTCTTTTTTAAATATGATTGCTATCGTGCATACTGCTTTGTTCTTGTATCACTGTATTTTCTCATACAAACTTATTTTTAAATTGAAGGATCCAATCGAAACTCCAATGGCACAGCAGGTATGTTCACGCATGTTTCTTTAACAGGCTTGCTCTTATCAATAGCTCTGTTGATTTCAATTTCAATTGTGTATACAGTTGACTTCTCATATCATGCGCATTACTAGCATCACAACAGAGCCAATAGTGTTGTTGTACATGTAGACCCGTGGTTCACCGAAATGAGTTTCATATACTAGTACATGCTAAACATGTTATGTGTCTGCTTGTTTCTTCTTTTAGAATGCTGACAGAATATTGGGGAAGAGTGCTTTATTAAGCAATGGTAAAGGAGGTAATGCAGATAAGGTTCAGGATAGTGACACATCCTTTTTGGTTTCCAACAAAGTTGATAAAACAGCTAAGGAAGACTATCTCGAAGACAGTGAGACAACCCCAAAGTCCTGTCTTGGTTTAGTGTTCGAGTTACTGGCCACTACCACTTGCACAAGCTATTCAAACTCACTGTCTGAATCAGTTTGGTTTCTTGAGTCTCAACTACAAGCTGAAAGACATCGATTAGTTGTGCTGCGATAAGAAGCGAAAGGACTGCGGAAGTCCCTAGAGCATTCAGATGCATACTTTCTGGTGCAACAAGCATTGGAGGATTTTAGCACCAAACAGGACAAAGCTAATAAGCTTGTGTAACACCCCGGATGTAACTTTCCATATTTGTAACTCCAACTCTTGCCATTTTCGGCTATGTGTTATGATATTCCCTCCGTGGTTGGGTTTCGTCTTCGTTTTTGCATTTTGTTAATGTCATGCATCTCTTATCATGTCATCATGTGCATCTCATTTGCATACGTGTTCGTCTCATGCATCCGAGCATTTTCCCCGTTGTTCGTTTTGCAATCCGACACTCCCACCTCCTCCGGCGCACCCCTCTTGTTTCTTTTCGTGAGCGGGTGTTGAACGTTCTCGGAATGGACCGAGTCTTTTCAAGTGGCCTTGGTATACCACCGGTAGACCACCGGTCAAGTTTCGTTCCATTTGGAGGTCGTTTGATGCTCCAACGGTTAACCGGGTAACCGCAAAGTCCTTTTGTGTGTTGCAGCAAAACCCCCCTCCAAACAGCCCAAAACCCCTCTAAGTTTCTTCCATGCTCTAGGTCGTTCGATCACGATCGTGTGGGCGAAAACCGTGCTCCATTTGGAGTCTCCTAACTCCCTCTACCTATAAAACACCTCCCCCCTCCGAAATTATTCATAGATCAAACCCTAACCCCGCTCCTCCGCGTCGCCGGACGTGTCCGCCCGGGGCCGGACACTACTGCGCCGCCGCCCCCGCCCACTCACGGCGCGCCACGTGGTGGCCGTATGCCGCGCTGCCGCCGCAGCCC
>NC_057796.1:29087323-29102694 GCF_018294505.1 Triticum aestivum | reverse complement strand
GCCCCGCGGCCGACACCGGCGCACCGCGCCTCCCCGCACCCGAGGGCCCCGTCGAGCTCCTCCGCCGTTCGCCGGTGCCGCCTCCCCGCCGGCCCTCTCCTCCGGCCGTCGCCTCCACCGCCGGCGAGCCTCGAGCTCGAGCAACCCACGCCCCGATCCGATCTGAGACAGAAGGTTGACTCTCCCCTCTCCCCGAAATATTGTCTGGATATTTTCGCATTACATGCTCATGTTCATCACATCATAACTCACTGCATATAGCTTCGTTTTGTGCGTGTAATAAATCGAAATGTTCGTCTCGAGATTCTCTTCATTTTGTTCCATTGCACCATGTTCATTTGAGTCCATATTGATGCCCAAATCTCGGGTGCAAGAATACTAATTGCTGTTAACTACTGTTACTTATCAGAACTTGAGGATTTGTTATTTTTGTTGTTATTGATGTGTGCATCTTATGGGCATGAGCTCTACATGTGTTTTGATGTATGCCATGCCATCTTTGCAGATATTTATGCCATGTATTTTTGTGATCTCTGTGGTGACTAGCACAAGCATGCAAACTAGGCTTCGTGATGTTTCTGATTTCAGGGACTAGTTTTGCCAAGTCTGTGACTGCTGTTATTTTGTTGCTATGTATCCATGTGGCTACAGAGAGATCCATGCTTATTTTGAGTATGTTCAGTAAGGATGTTTTGTATATATAGTTGTGCGCTATCCATCCATGCCCTTGTTTGCAATTATGGAGTGCCATAGCATGGCTCAATCTTGCCCTACTTTTGCTATAGAATATTTCTGGCAGATTCTTAACATGATATTCAATTGTGCCAAGGTTGTTGTAGTTGTTTCATACATGCTATGTATTTGATCTTGCCATGGGTAGCTTCATAAACATGCCATCTTGCTGTAGGTATGCTTGTTTTGTCATACATTGCTTTGTGTTGACTGAATCAAGCTCACAAAGATGCCCTCATAATGTCTGTTTCTGCCATGCTCTGTTTTCTGCCAAGTCTGAAACCTGTTAACGAAACTTGCTATGTTTACATGGCTGCCATCATATCTTCTTCTCCGTTTTGGCTTATGGTCAGTAAGGGACTTTTGTCATATGCATTTAGTAGATTCATGCCATTCCTTATTTTGCTATGTTAAGTTCCTGTAGCATGTTGATTGCTTACTATGAACTTTGCTAGCTGATGCTGTTTCTGCCATGTCCAGTAATTTCTCATTGTCTGTGAACCTGTTCTCTTTTGCACTTTTGCCATGCTTGTTTGAGTCTGTTATGATGTTATCTAGCCGTAGCTCAGTGTTAATCTTTTGTCAAGCATCTCCTGTAGATTACTGCCATATACTTTGTTCCTATGTTGGAGTGCCATAGCATAGTTTTTTGATGTATTCTAAGTGCTATCATGCTGTTAATCACAGATTCGTGTCATTCTTGTTTTGCTTGCCATTTGCAAATCATGCATCCGTTTCCGGTGATCTTTATATCGATTTCGACCGAAATCATCTCATCTTTCCAGTGGCATGCTTGGTTTGCCAATTTACTGCCTTGTTCATCATTTTTCTTCCAAAGGACGCATATGCATCGCATATCATATCCCGCATATCATGCATGTTTTGCATCATGTTGCTTGTGCATTTCCCGTGATTGATTGTGGTTCTGTTGCTTGTGTTCTTGTTTTGGGTAGAGCTAGGAGACGAGTTCGTGAACGAGGAACTTGTTGAGTACGCTTACGAGGATCAAGCTTTCGACAACTCTGAGAACCTTGTAGGCAAGATGACCATACCCTCGAAATCACTTCTATCTTTGCTTTGCTAGTTGTTCGTTCTATTGCCATGCTGCGCTTCCTACCACTTGCTATATCATGCCTCCCATATTGCCATGTCAAGCCTCTAACCATCCTTTCCTAGCAAACCGTTGTTTGGCTAAGTTACCGCTTTTGCTCAGCCCTTCTTATAGCGTTGCTAGTTGCAGGTGAAGTTGAATTTGGTTCCATGTTGGAACATGGATATTTTGGGATATCACAATATCTCTCAGTATATTAATGCACCTATATATTTTGGTAAAGGGTGGAAGGCTCGGCCATATGCCTGGTGTTTTGTTCCACTCTTGCCGCCTTAGTTTCCGTCATACCGGTATTATGTTCCTTGAGTTTGCGTTCCTTACGCGGTTGGGTGATTTATGGGACCCCCTTGACAGTTCGCCTTGAATAAAACTCCTCCAGCAAGGCCCAACTTTGGTTTTACCATTTGCCACCTAAGCCTTTTCCCTTGGGTTTTCGCAAGCCCGAGGGTCATCTTTATTTAAACCCCCGGGCCAGTGTTCCTCTGAGTGCTGGTCCAAACTAGAGCCACTTGCAGCGCCACCTTGGGGAAACTCGAGGATTGGTTTTAGTTGTATGTAGTGTTCATTCGGTGTGCCCTGAGAACGAGATATGTGCAGCTCCTATCGGGATTTGTCGGCACATTCGGGCGGCTTTGCTGGTCTTGTTTTACCATTGTCGAAATGTCTTGCAAACCGGGATTCCGAGACTGATCGGGTCTTCCTGGGAGAAGGTTTATCCTTCGTTGACCATGAGAGCTTATAATGGGCTAAGTTGGGACACCCCTGCAAGGTATTATCTTTCGGAAGCCGTGCCCGCGGTTATGAGGCAGATGGGAATTTGTTAATGTCCGGTTGTAGAGAACTTGTCACTTGACTTAATTAAAATACATCAACCGTGTGTGTAGCCGTGATGGTCTCTTCTCAGCAGAGTCCGGGAAATGAACACGGTTTGTGTTATGCTTGAACGTAAGTAGTTTCAGGATCACTTCTTGATCATTTCTAGCTTCGCGTCCGTTGCGCTGCTTCTCTTCTCGCTCTCATTGGCGTATGTTAGCCACCATATATGCTTAGTGCCTGCTGCAGCTCCACCTCATTACATCATCCTTTTCCTATAAGCTTAAATAGTCTTGATCTCGCGGGTGTGAGATTGCTGAGTCCTCGTGACTCACAGATTCTACCAAAACAGTTGCAGGTGCCGACGATGCCAGTGCAGGTGACGAAACCGACCTCAAGTGGGAATTCAATGAGGAACGTGGTCGTTACTATGTTTCTTTTCCTGATGATCAGTAGTGGTGCCTAGTTGGGACGATCGGGGATCTAGCATTTGGGGTTATCTTATTTTCATTTGGATCTTGACCGTAGTCGGTCTATGTGTGGATTTTGGATGATGTATGAATTAATTTATGTACTGTGAAGTGGCGATTGTAAGCCAACTCTCGTTATCCCATTCTTGTTCATTACATTGGATTGTGTGAAGATGACCCTTCTTGCGACAAAACCACAATGCGGTTATGCCTCTAAGTCGTGCCTTGACACACGGGAGATATAGCCGCATCGTGGGCGTTACAGCTTGCTCAGCTTATTGCCAGCATGGTGGATACCCAGGATAACGTTTCTTGAGCTCTTCTGAAGTTGTTTCAGTTATGCTCTTGTTTTGCTGCCGCGTTTATTTGCACTGGTAGCCAATTTTAATGGCCAGTGTATGTAATATGCTGCTTTGTTCCCTATATTTGCACTGGTGGCGAACTTTGATGCGCAGTGGATGTAATATGTGTAATAGCGGTAATAGGCTAGCGTTAATTCCTTACTTATTTTTTTTCCTTATTGTCTTATTTAGTTGTTTGCTTGTAGTCACTGCAATTCTTTTTCTGTGTTTTTCTAGTGGCCACAATAACCTATTTTTGGAAACTAGGCCAAAATAATCATGGCAACACACGGACTGTTGTAACCATGGGTGTCCTGCGGGCCGTATGATCCATGGGCCTTCTACGGGCCATAGGATCCATTGGCCTTTTATATGGGTCGTAGGATACATGGGCCTTCTACGGGCCGTATGATCCATGGGCCTTTTACTGGCCGTAGGATCCATGGGCCTTCTACGGGGCGTATCATCATTTCACCAATCATGGGTCGTACTATTCGTGGACAATAACGGGCCGTTAATAGGCCGTATTTGATAACTCTATGAAAACAGCCCAACGGGTTTTTTTACATGAAAACGGCCCAACGTATTAATGGGCCACAAACGGGCCGACTGTAACCACGGGCTGAATTTGGCCCACAAGCAGAAAATGACAGTAACGGGCCGTAAGTAACCGAATGCTGGAAATGAGCCCAAGAATAAATGGGCCCTGAGAAGGCCGAAAGATAACATGGGCTGGAAACGGCCCAATGGAATAATGGGCTGTTAATGGGTATGAAGTGATACACTGTTCATTACGGGCCAGTTTCACCACGTGCCGTTAATGGGTATAAAGTGATACACTGTTCATTACGGGCCAGTTTTACCACAGGCCGTTAGTGGGCCGAGAGTTTGCAAAGGGCCTCATATGGGCCGAAAGACGTCATGGGCCATACATGGGCCGAAAGTCAAAACGGGCTGGAATTATATTGGACGGCCTAGATGACGCTACTGGGCCTAATTCGGATAGGCCGTAAACGGGCCCAAGGTTAGCGGGCTGTAAATGGGCTATATGCGAATAGGTCGTTAATAGGCTTGTCGTGGGCCGGCCCGCCACCTTTTGACCAAGTCAAACGGGCCGGCCTTTTCACAGGAATGGGCCTCTGTTGGGTCGTGCCACGTGTCAACGTATCATAGGCACTTTGGGTCCAATGAGTGGATGACATCTATCCCAACGGTGAGCCGACACGTGTTTCCTCCAGCCAATGATGATTTTACACGTGGAAAATCCCCATTGTTCGGGGCTGTTAACGGGTTACCGGATCCAAAACCGGACCCGATAGCTTAACGGCGTTCCGTTACGGTGGATGCCACCTGTCGGTCACCCTTGACGAAAGCACTTCTGTGACGCGCAATTTATCGTCATGGAAGTGGACACTTCCGTGATGATAATTTTGGTAATGTCATGGAACATTTCTACGACAGCACATGTATGACTATCTTGATTGTGTCATAAAATCATCATGGATGTACATGCATGACAGAAAACGTGACCTACTGTGACAAACACGTATCATCACGGAAGTGTATTTTTTTGTAGTGTTGGAGCATAATTTATTTATTGATTGTCTTCCTTATGTGTGGAGGTCGGGATCGCGCGATGGTTAACTCCTACCAACCCTTCCCCTAGGAGCATGCGTGTAGTACTTTGTTCTGATGACTTGAAGATTTTTGCAATAAGTATGTGAGTTCTTTATGACTAATGTTGAGTCCATGGATTATACGCACTCTCACCCTTCCACCATTTCTAGCCTCTCTTGTGCTGCGCAACTTTTGCCGGTACCATACACCAACCATATACCTTCCTCAAAACAGCCACCATACCTACCTATTATGGCATTTCCATAGCCATTCTGAGATCTATTGCCATGCAACTTTCCACCGTTCCGTTTATTATGGCACGCTTCATCATTGTCATATTGCTTAGCATGATCATGTAGTTGACATCGTATTTGTGGCAAAGCCACCATTCATAATTTTCATACATGTCACTCTTAATTCATTGCATATCTCGGTACACCGCCGGAAGCATTCACATAGAGTCATATTTTGTTCTAAGTATCGAGTTGTAATTCTTGAATTGTAAGTAAATAAAAGTGTGATGATCTTCATTATTAGAGCATTGTCCCAGTGAGGAAAGGATGATGGAAGCTATGATTCCCTCACAAGTTGGGATGAGTCTCCGGACTTTATGAAAAATAAAATAGGCCAAAGAAGCCCAGATAAAAAAGTAAAAGAGGCCAAAGAAGCCCAAATAAAAAATGAGAGAAAAAGAGAGAAGGGACAATGTTACTATCCTTTTTCCACACTTGTGCTTCAAAGTAGCACCATGATCTTCATGATAGAGAGTCTCTTATGTTGTCACTTTCATACACTAGTGGGAATTTTTCATTATAGAACTTGGCTTGTATATTCCAATGATGGGCTTCCTCAAATTGCCCTAGGTCTTCGTGAGCGAGCAAGTTGGATGCACACCCACTTAGTTTCCTTTGTTGAGCTTTCATACACTTATATCTCTAGTGCATCCGTTGCATGGCAATCCCTACTCACTCACATTGATATCTATTGATGGGCATCTCCATAGCCTGTTGATACGCCTAGTTGATGTGAGACTATCTTCTCCTTTGTGTCTTCTCCACAACCACCATTCTATTCCACCTATAGTGCTATGTCCATGGCTCACGCTCATGTATTGCGTGAAGATTGAAAAAGTTTGAGAATACTAAAGTATGAAACAATTGCTTGGCTAAAACCGGGGTTGTGCATGATTTAAATATTTTGTGTGATGAAGATAGAGCATAGCGAGACTATATGATTTTTGTAGGGATAGCTTTCTTTAGCCATGTTATTTTGAGAAGACATGATTACTCTGTTAATATGCTTGAAGTATTATTATTCTTATGTCAATATTAAAATTTTGTCTTGAAACTTTCGGATCTGAACATTCATGCCACAATAAAGGAAATTACATTGAAAATTATATTAGGTAGCTTTCCACATCAAAAAATTCCATTTTTATCATTTACCTACTCGAGGACGAGCAGGAATAAAGCTTGGAGATGCTGATACGTCCCCAACGTATCTATCATTTTTTATTGTTTCATGCTATTATATTATTTGTTTTGGATGTTTAATGGGCTTTAATATGCTCTTTTATATTATTTTTGGGACTAACCTACTAACCGGAGGCCTAGTGCCACTTGCTATTTTTTGCCTATTTCAGTGTTTCGCGGAAAAGGAATATCAAACGGAACGAAACCTTCGCGAGGATCTTTCTTGGAACAAACGCAATCCCGGAGACTTGGAGTTGAAGTCAGAGACGCAACGAGGCAGCCACGAGGCACGAGGGCGCACCCAGGGGGTAGACGCGCCCCCACCCTCGTGGGCCCCTCGTAGCTCCACCGACCTACTTCCTTCGCCTATATATACTCTTATACACTAAAAACATCCAGGGGAGCCATGAAACCACTTTTCCACCGCCGCAACCTTCTGTACCCGTGAGATCCCATCTTGGGGCCTTTTCCGGCGCTCCGCCGGAGGGGGGATCGATCACGGAGGGCTTCTACATCAACACCATAGCCTCTCTGATGATGTGTCAGTAGTTTACCACAGACCTTGGAGATCTATTCGATGTAATACTTTTTGCGGTGTGTTTGCCGAGATCCGATGAATTGTGGATTTATGATCAAGTCTATCTATGAATAATATTTGGTTCTTTTCTGAATTCTTATATGCATGATTTGATATCTTTGCAAGTCTCATCGAATTATCGGTTCAGTTTGTCCTACTAGAATGATCTTTCTTGCAATGGGAGAAGTGCTTAGCTTTGGGTTCAATCTTGCGGTGTCCTTTACCAGTGACTGTAGGGGCAGCAAGGCACGTATTGTATTATTTCCATCAAGGATAAAAAGATAGGTTTTATATCATATTGCTTGAGTTTATCCCTCTACCTCATGTCATCTTGCTTAATGCGTTACTCTATTCATATGAACTTAATACTCTAGATGCATGCTGGATAGCGGTCGATGTGTGGAGTAATAGTAGTAGATGTAGAATCGTTTTGGTCTACTTGACACGGACGTGATGCATATGTTTATGATCATGCCTAGATATTCTCATAACTATGTGCTTTTCTATCAATTGCTCGGCAGTAATTTGTTCACCCACCGTAATTTATGCTATCTTGAGAGAAGCCACTAGTGAAACCTATGGCCCCCGGGTCTATTTTCCATCATATAATCTTCTATTTTACATCATATTAGTTTCCCATCAACTTGCCAATTTCTATTGTCGTTCTTTTATGTTGGAATCTTTACTTTCCAATCTATACAACAAAAATACCAAAAATATTTACTTTATTATCTTTATCAGATCTCACTTTTGCAAGTGGCCGTGAAGGGATTGACAACACCTTAATCGCGTTGGTCGCAAGGTTCTTGATTGTTTGTGCAGGTACTAGGCGATTTGCGTGTAGTCTCCTACTGGATTGATAACTTGGTTCTCAGAAACTGAGGGAAATACTTACGCTACTTTGCTGCATCACCCTTTCCTCTTCAAGGGAAAACCAACGCATGCTCAAGAGTTAGCAAAGGTGTACCCTTTGGGTACTCTATAAAGACGCACTTCTCCGATCTGGGTTCGACTTATCAGGCTAAAGCTTTTTCATATAAGCATTGCAACCCCAAACTTTAAGAAACGACAACTTAGGTTTCTTGCTAAACCATAGTTCATATGGTGTTGTCTCAACGGATTTAGATGGTGTCCTATTTAACGTGAATGCAGCTATCTGTAAATACATAACCCCAAAACAAAAGTGGTTAATTGGTAAGAGACATCATAGATCGTACCATATCTAATAAAGTACGGTTACGATGTTCGGACACACCATTATGCTGTGGTGTTCCAGGTGGCGTGAGTTGTGAAACTATTCCACATTGTTTTAAATGAAGGCCAAACTCGTAACTCAAATATTTGCCTCCGCAATCAGATCATAGAAACTTTATGCTCTTGTTACGATGATTCTCCACTTCACTCTGAAATTCTTTGAACTTTTCAAATGTTTCAGACTTGTGTTTCATTAAGTAGGTATACCCATATCTGCTCAAATCATCTGTGAAGGTCAAAAAATAACGATACCCACCGCGAGCCTCAACACTCATCGGACCGCATACATCGGTATGTATTATTTCCAATAAGTCAGTAGCTCTCTCCATTGTTCCGGAGAACAGAGTCTTTGTCATCTTGCCCATGAGGCATGGTTCGCAAGCATCAAATGATTCATAATCAAGTGATTCCAAAAATCCATCCGCATGGAGTTTCTTCATGCACTTTACACCAATATGACCTAAACGGCAGTGCCACAAATATGTTGCACTATCAGTATCAACTTTGCATCTTTTGGCATCAATATTATGAATATGTGTATCACCACGATCGAGATTCATCAAACCATTCACATTGGGTGTATGATCATTGAAGGTTTTATTCATGTAAACAGAATAACAATTATTCTCTGACTTAAATGAATAACCGTATTGCAATAAACATGATCTAATCATATTCATGCTCAACGCAAACACCAAATAACGTTAATTTAGATTCAACGCAAATCCCGAAGGAAGAGGGAGTGTGCGATGGTGATCGTATCAACCTTGGAATCATTTCCAACACACATCGTCACCTCGCCAATAACTGGTCTCTGTTCATTCTGCAACTCCTGTTTTGAGTTACTAATCTGAGCAACTGAACCGGTATCAAATACCCAGGGGTTACTATGAACACTAGTAAAGTACACATCAATAGCTTGTATATCACATATACCTTTGTTCACTTTGCCATCCTTCTTATCCGTCAAGTATTTGGGGTAGTTCCGCTTCTAGTGACCATTTCCTTTGCAGTAGAAGCACTCAGTTTCAGGCTTGGGTTCAGCTTTGGGCTTCTTCACGGGAGTGGCAACTTGTTTTCCATTCTTCTTGAAGTTCCCTTTCTTTCCCTTTGCCCCTTTTCTTGAAACTAGTGGTCTTGTTAACCATCAACACTTGATGCTCTTTCTTGATTTCTACCTTCGCTGATTTCAACATCGCGAAGAGCTCGGGAATCGTTCTCGTCATCCCTTGCATATTATAGTTCATCACGAAGTTCCAGTAACTTGGTGATAGTGACTAGAGAACTCTGTCAATCACTATCTTATCTGGAAGATTAACTCCCACTTGATTCAAGCGATGGTAGTACTGAGATATTCTGAGAACATGCTCACTGGTTGAGCTATTCTGCTCCATCTTGTAGGCAAAGTACTTGTCAGAGGTCTCATACCTCTCAACATGGGCATGAGACTAAAATGCCAATTTCATATCTTGGAACATCTCATATTCTCCGTGGCGTTCAAAACGTTTTTGAAGTCCTGGTTCTAAGCCGTAAAGCATGGTGCACTAAACTATCAAGTAGTCATCATAATGAGCTTTATCAAATGTTCATAACATCTGTATCTGCTCCTGCAATATGTCTGTCACCTAGCGGTGCATTAAGGACATAATTCTTCTATGCAGCAATGAGGATAATCCTCAGATCATGGACCCAGTCCGCATCATTGCTACTATCGTCTATCAAATTAGTTTTCTCTAGGAACATATCAAAAATAAACAGGGAGCTATATCGCAAGCTATTGATCTACAACATAGATATGCAAATACTATCAGGACTAAGTTCTTGATAAATTAAAGTTCAATTAATCAAATTACTTAAGAACTCCCACTTAGATAGACATCCCTCAAGTCATCTAAATGATACGTGATCCAAATCAACTAAACCATGTCCATCATCACGCGAGATGGAGTAGTCATCAATGGTGAACATCTCTATGTTGATCATATCTACTATATGATTCACGTTCGACCTTTCGGTCTCCAGTGTTCCGAGGCCATGTCTATACATGCTAGGCTCATCAAGTTTAACCAAGTATTCCGCATGTGCAAAACTGTCTTGCACCCGTTGTATGTGAACGTAGAGCCTATCACACCCGATCATCACGTGGTGTCTCAGCACGAAGAACTTTCGCAACGGTGCATACTCAGGGAGAACACTTATACCTTGAAATTTAGTTAAGGGATCATCTTATAATGCTACTGCCGTACTAAGCAAAATAAGATGCATATATCAGATAAACATCACATGCAATCAAAATATGTGACATGATATGGCCATCATCATCTTGTGCTTTTGATCTCCATATCCAAAGCATCATCATGATCTCCATCGTCACCGGCTCGACACCTTGATCTCCGTCATAGCGTCGTGGTCGTCTCGCCAACTATTCCTTCTACAACTATTGCTAATGCATAGTGATAAAGTAAAGCAATTACATGGCGTGTGCATCTCATACAATAAAGCAACAACCATAAGGCTCCTGCCAGTTGCCGATAACTCTTACAAAACATGATCATCTCATACAACAATGTATATCACATCATGTCTTGACCATATCACATCACAACATGCCCAGCAAAAACAAATTAGACGTCCTCTACTTTGTTGTTGCAAGTTTTACATGGTTGTTGCGAGCTTCTAGTAAGAACCGTTCTTACCTACGCATCGAAACCACAACGATGTTTCGTCAAGTGTGCTGTTTTAACCTTCAACAAGGGTCGGCTGTAGTCAAATTCGATTCAACTAAAGTTGGAGAAACAGACACCCGCCAGCCACCTTTATGCAAAAGAAGTTGCATGTCTGTCGGTGGAACCGGTCTCATGAACGTGGTCATGTAAGGTTGGTCCGGGCCACTTCATCCAACAATACCGCTGAATCAAAATAATACGTTGGTGGTAAGCAGTATGACTATCATCGCCCATAACTCTTTGTGTTCTACTCGTGCATATCATCTACGCATAGACCTAGATCGGAAGCCACTGTTGGGAACATAGCATGCAATTCCAAAAACATTCCTATGCTCACGCAAGATCTATCTAGGAGATGCATAGCAACGAGAGGGGGAGAGTGTGTCTGCGTACCCTCGTAGACCGAAAGCGGAAGCGTTAGTTTAACGCGGTTGATGTAGTCGAACGTCTTCGCGATCCAATCGATCAAGTAACGAACGTACGGCACCTCTGAGTTCAGCACATGTTCAGCTCGATGACATCCCTCGAATTCTTGATCCAGCAAAGTGTCTGTCATGCCCAATCTGCGAACCTATCCGAGAGTGACTCGAAGGTCCCACCAAGGATAGACACGCATATTGGAAACGCTTTTGCAAGGTAGATATCATTACATCATACCATTACATAATAGTTGGGGATACATACATAAAGCACAAACGCCTAAGAATACATCAACATACATGAGAACAACATCCGACTACGGATGAAACATAAACAAAAACTCAAACAATATCCACCCTGCTAGCCCAGGCTGCCGACCAGGAACCTAACCCAAGATCGACGAAGAAGAAGAAGAACTCCAACACAAGTAAACATCGCTCTCGCGTCATGAGCATCGCATAACCTGTACCTGCAACTGTTGTTGTAGTAAAATGTGAGCCACGAGGACTCAGCAATCCCATTACCATGGGTATCAAGACTAGCAAAGCTTATGGGTAAGGAAGGGTTAAAGTGGTGAGGTTGCAGCAGCGGCTGAGCAAAGTATGGTGGCTAACTTACAAAACAAGAGCGAGAAGAGGAGCTTAACAAGCGGATGTCAACTAGTAATGATCAATAAGTGATCACGAACTCCTACTTACGTCAAACATAACCCAAACCATGTTCACTTCCCGGACTCCACCGAAAAGAGACCATCACGGTTACACAACGCGGTTGGTGTATTTTAATTGAGTCAACTTCGAGTCTTCTACAACCGGATATTAACAAATTCCCATCTGCCACATAACCGCAGGCACGGCTCTCGAAAGTTTATACCCTGCAGGGGTGTCCCAACTTAGCCCATCACAAGCTCTCACGGTCAACGAAGGATATTCCTTCTCCCGGGAAGACCCGATCAGGCTCGGAATCCCGGTTACAAGACATTTCGACAATGGTAAACAAGACCAGCAAAGCTGCCTGATGTGCCGACAATCCCGATAGGAGCTGCACATATCTCGTTCTCAGGGCAACACCGGATGAGACATCCTACGAGTAAAATCAGCCCTCAAGATTCCCCGAGGTGGCCCCGCAGTCTACTCAGTTCGGACCAGCACTTAGAGAAGCACTGGCCTGGGGGGGTTAAAATAAAGATGACCCTCGGGTTGGCCGACCCAAGGGAAGGGTAATAGGCAAATGTAAAACCAAGGTTGGGCCTTGCTGGAGGAGTTTTATTCAAAGCGAACTGTCAACGGGTTCCCATAATACCCAACCGCGTAAGGAACAAAAAATCAAGGAACATAACACCGGTATGACGAAAACTAGGGTGGCAAGAGTGGAACAAAACACCAGGCATAAGGCCAAGTCTTCCACCCTTTACCAAGTATATAGATGCATTAATAATATAAGAGTTATTGTGATATCCCAACATAAACAGAATCCAACATGGAGCAATCTTCATCTTCACCTGCAACTAGCTACGCTATAAGAGGGGCTGAGCAAAAGCGGTAACATAGCCAAACAACGGTTTGCTAGGAAGGGTGAAGAAGGTTAGAGGTGGTTTCATGGCAATTTGGGAGGCTTGATTGACAAGTGGTAGGTAGCGCGACATAGCGATAGCATCGAGACAACTAGCATAGCAATGATAGTAATGAGATCCAAGGTGACGGTCATCTTGCCTGAAATCCCGCTAGGAAGAAGAACGAGTCCATGAAGAAGATGAAGCCACATAGACGAACCAAGCGTAGACGAACGAATCCTCACGATCGCACCGAAACAGGAACTAACGGGAAGGAGCACAACCGGAAAGAAGCAAAAAACAAGGTAAACACACAACACATAAACATGACATGATGCTCAACCAAGTATGATGCATGACAAGTCTATTTGAAGCTACTCATGGCAAGAGATGATGCATACAAGAACGACACATCAAACCAAGTTTAAATGAGGCCGGAAACAACATATAAAAATTCCGGTAAGTCCTCATATGCAAATTTCGAAATTGGTCCAGATCTGAATAAATCTTATGTTCAAGTTGTTAAATAGCAAGTTAAGATGCACCAAGACAATCTACGTGAAATTCTAGTCAAGTTACATATAAAGTTCATTAGGTTCGGAGTTACGGCCTAGAAGATACAAGCATCACAAGTTAAACATGGCATTGATGCAAAATACATACAAACATCAAGCACACACTCCAAAACATGGATTCAATAAGGTAACATGAAGCTACATGAAAAACTAAGCAAGTTTCATATAGAGCACACTCAAAACGGAGCAACGGTTCAACACATACACATGAAACAAGTTTAAAGGACAAGCTGTCCAAAACAGAAACTATGCATCTTGCAAGCATCAAAATGACAAGCTACCGCACCCCAACATCAAAAAAAATGGCATGCACGTGATGTACAGATGAAGCATCACAAAACATGAACACTGACCTATCTCTAGAAACCACTAGAACATGCTCAAAAGGACATGGCAAGATTGCAAATAATAACAGTTTCACAGACTGCAGAAATTCACTGGACATGACAGAAATAACATCAGGTTGCAATGTTTAGAGCTACCAAAAAAATGCTACGTTAACTTATCGTGGCAAACAAAGGAATGGCATGCGAGTACTAAAAGCAATGAACAAAACTCCCTTACTGAACTTATTTAAAAGATCAACAGAAAAGATGGTAGCATCCATGCAAACATGGCAAATGATATGACAGATTCAGACTGAAAATAACAGTACATGGCAGGAACAACGATAAGTAGGCATGTTGCTTAGCTTGTACAACTCAACAAAGAGCATTTCATGGCATTTTAAGTCAACCAACAGTAAGATAACATAGTTAGGAAGCTAAGAATGGCAAGAGCAAGTTCATAGGGTGCATGGACCACTAGCAAAACACATGGCAAAACTGACCTTAATGTTAAAAGGCTGTGAGAAACATTATTTAGCAAGTTTGGAGCATGATAACAACAAGCAGCAGCAGGCCATAATTGCAACTAAGGGCACGGATGGATATATCATAACATATGGAATAAAAGATACTTAGTGAACATCTCCATATTATGCATATATACGATGTTAGTATCAAGAAAACATAGCAACATGAGATAACAGATTCAGACTAGCAAAACAGTAACAGCAAGTAGCCCAATTCACAAGCTTGTTGCACTCACCACAAGGCACACAAAAATACATGGATTGCAACAATGTAAATATGGCATGAATATGATCCTAAAACATGTAGACATCATGCTCAAAAGAAGCACACACAAAATGCACCGAAAAAGACAAAACAACAAGTTATAACAGTCTCAACAAATTAACATCATATAGCACTCTTGAAACGATGATTAAGGCACCAAGATTAACTCAAACAACATGCCACAATACAATAATATGAAGAGCATCACATAATGAACATTTTGATATAATATACATGCAAAACGGAGCTATATGCATGAAGTTATGTCATGGCAAACAGGTGCACAAAATGTTAGAAAAACAGGGACTTGATGGAATCTAGACCTCGCAGAAACTAGACGGGGCGATTCTGGGACGGAGGGATCCGGGCGACGAGGGCACGTTTGGATCAGGGACCCGGTGGAACTCGTCCCACCTGGACGGATCCGGCCGGAGTTGACTCCGGCGAGCTGCGGACGGCGAGGAACGGCGCGGCGGGGCGGCGCTCTCTGGCGAGGGTGGCGGGGACGACGTCGGGCGAGGCGAGGAGGACCCGGGCGGTGGCGGCGGCGTCTCCAGCGAGGTCGTCGCCGGCGGGGACGGCGGATCCGGCCG